>NW_028277171.1:5454545-5757575 GCF_051122295.1 Plectrocnemia conspersa
TTATCAACCCACATTAAACAAACCTCACGTCTGATTATGTTTGCTTCCACATATTTACTCCGCATCTAACGGAAGAACACTTATTTTTTTTGCTATTGTTATTGTCAAAGGTTAATATTTGTTCGGCAAATGATTTATTTGGGGTGGCAGCGGATCACAGTGGTCCCTGGGGCCTCCGATCCGCTGTGTGACAATGTTGTGTAATACCTAAACAGAATCAGGAAGATAACCACGTTCCGGGGCGGCCCGTTTTCGGGGCTGGCAATTAAGTTGATTAAATTTGCTAAATGTGTTTGCGCCGCATAACGCCACCGCTCGCTCTCCCTGTGTTTGCCGAGCTTTTTGCGCGGCGACACGCGCTTTAAGCTCAAACACGGCCGTGTGTAATTACTGGCAATCGTTGATAAGTCACAAGTCCAAATTTTCGAAATCAGGGACCAATTTTGGTCCGGTGGTGGCGGTGGGCGAGCACCAACGACGACTCGTGATGGGGCTATAAATCTATATTTTTTAACATATATACAATAGAAAACTACAAATGATTTACGCGCATAAATTCTGCGATTGGTGAATATTATATGATAATCACCATATTTTTTCCGTAACTTTCAGTTTTTTAAAAATACGCCATGTAAAAGAGCAAATCGTCAGGCTTTTAAAATATCTAAAAAATATGAATTATTGTAAGTTTAAAATACTTTTTTAATTTAAAAAGTTATTTATACGTTATTATTTGCTATACATATAGTTTTAAAAAAACGCCCACGACGAGACGCCACTGTTACGCACACTGTCGAAATCGAATCAGGTCGCTTGTGCCAATATGTATGCGAAAAGGTTTTTTGTGAACATATAAGTTTGATCAACAAAAGTGGCCTTAAACTTTTGTAATTAATGAAAATTTTATATGGGTGTAAATATCCATATGTGTGATATTTGGTTTGAAATATAAATCAATTTTCTACATAGCGATATAAACAATATCAAATTTATAATATGGTGATTGTAATAAATTAATTACTTTTAGTATTTGAAGGGTATGAAATTTCCACGCTGAATCGAAATTTAAATATAAATTATGGAAATTTCAATTCTTATTTATGCTGCTAGAAACATTGATAAATTCAATTTTAATATAATTTGTTAATACCCTATTTTATTGTGCTAAATAAAGTAAAAAACGTTTACATAATTATAACTAAAATACAAATATTTTAAAAACATATCAAAACAGTATATTTTATATGAACGCAATGACAGCAAGCTCTTTGTATTAGTTAGACCTTATCTTACACGTTTTTCCCACACTCTTACATCAGAAATATAGTAATTTAAAATAAAAAGGATAATGAAGGTTTTTGCCTTTTATAAAACAAAGGTAATGCACTAAAACATCATGATATATCAAGAAGAATTTATCTTAATAAATTCTAATTCACAAAAAAATATTAAAACCATTCAATTAATCGTTTATAATAAAAATTAACCCTCATATGCATTAGTCAATTAATATCTACAGCACTTTAATTTTTATTAGACATAATAAATTTAAGCCTAGATTGTTACAATAAGCATACAAATTACAGTGTAGTGATTTAAGTTTTATTGCCCAAACTTGAGTTGCAAAATTTGTAGTTAAATTCGTAATTACATATTATATAGACGGTTATATTATAGATCCAATATCCGATTGAATGCATAGCTTATATGCCAGTTAATCTATGTTGTTACCTATTGACTATTCATCATTATCTTAGGGGCTAATAGTTATGTTAATAATTTAAATTATAGTTTATCACAAATAAAGCATAATATTAGCCATCACTTCAAAAGTAAATAAATTATATTATTTGTGTATTACATTGTTTACACAGTATATATGTATACATATATTTTGCTGAACTGAATTCTGCTGTAACCAAAGAAGCTAACGAGGTGGTTATGCATTTTTTACACACAAACAGACGACACAACAAAGTGTCCCATTGTACCTGGTACTACGGCGTAACCTCCTGACCGCATAGGTTCTTGAAAACTTTAAACTTTAACGACATTTCAAGCGGGCAGCTTTTCGAACAGTTTGTCCTTTCCATTTTTTACTTTAAATCTCCTTTTCGACTCCTCATTTGTAATGTAATCGCCAGGCACAAAAACTTGCTTCAAAAGGTTGTAATTGAATTCAAGCGACATTTATTCGTTTTTAAGTCCACGGGCATTTTATCTCTCGAGAGTTACCGGAATACGATTAAAATTCTCTCAAAGAGAATGTAAATATAAATAATACATTTTCGAGACATTTTGGCGTCAAAAATGACGTAATAGCAAAGTCCATATTCCGCGAAATACACTAAAAAGTCTCAGAATTATAATCATTAAGTCACTTCATAACAACAAGAGTATTTTGAATGGCGACATATATTTTATTTATTTATTAAGAAATTAATTACTACATCAGTTTTTTTTGTAACGCATGTACATAATTTTCCGTATGGGAATTATTCTCCGAAAAAAATAATTGAAGAAATTCAAAGCTTTTTGTGAGTAGACAACCTTATATTTTTCTATTTTTTTTTGTCGTTTTTCATATATATTGCAAACCAAAGATTTAAATACAATTCCTCAGATATCACAGGTATCCGTAGTTGCATCCTAGTATCCTTTTACAAGCGTTAGGATACAATTTCTTGCATTATAGGCGTCATATATATTTAATGAAGCACGTTTTGAAGTTGCTAAAGTGTGATGTTGATCCGTCAATATTCAACTACGGCTGTAGAGTGCCTTATAGAGTTGTGATTACATCCCTTATGCTTGGTTGTCGCGGCCAAGACGTCAGACTTTAGGAACGCTCTCCATACACAAGCCATACAATTTCTCAACGCGATTGCTAGCCACAGATATGTTTTTAGCAAAGAGCTCAAACCAATATGTGGGTTGTTGCACATTAGTGCCACAATTAGTATTATTCAATATTTGTGTAAATATTTACTATATGTATGTATGTATGTATGTGCATAATATAAAAAGGCCATCTTGACGCATTATAGAAACCTGTCAAGTTATAATGATCAGATTTGTAAAAAATAAATAATTATATACACCAAATCTTCAGGATGATCGATGGTAAGCTGACCCGTGATTTTATAAAATGGTTAATTACACAACGTACACAGGGTACAAATTAGCAGTGAGCAAGCTAATATTTATAAAGGCTTCACCATCTTTATACTACCTTGCTCGTACGATGTAATTTTTGATATTATATCATATTTTAATGCGCGAAGGGTTTCTCTTTGAAATCATTTAGTACTTGACGTGATTTCAGAAGCATACGTTTGCCCAACGACCATTATTAATTCGGGTAAGGGTTCTGCATTATTGGTGTAATACACATTTAAACGTACATATACGTTAAGAATTCTCAACGAGAATAATTATAATACAGTTATTTAACCTTTGAAAATTAAGACCTCGGGGTGTTGACCTTAAGACCGTTGCTTAGCGTCAGAGGATCGCTTGTGTAGTATATTATTATAATATCATAACGATTTAATTCCGCGCTTATAAAGAAAATACACAAAACACTAATTGCGTGTATTAAATTTCACGGAAAATCTTATAAGTATAAACGTGTTGTATGCTATTAACTTCAATTGTTCATGAAGTGAAGTTAGTAATAAGAACGTGTGCCGTATTTTAATAATTCGAAAATCTCTGTATATTTAAGTCTTATATTGCTAATAGTGGGTTTATTTAGCGCTTTTTAAGTTTTCGCTTATTTATCTAACTATTTTAAATAAAGTCACAAGACTGAATATTATTTCAGAAAATTATAACCTTGAAGATGCAATAAATTAAAGGTTTTAAAGATATTTTAAATCTAGTTATCATATTTTTAATTAAATTTTATTGTATGATGAAAATATTAATTTTAGTCATATTTAAAATACGGATTTTAAATAACATTTAAGCTAGTAGAAAATATGTATTAATTGCCAAAAAATAATTGAGGACTACAAATCGTATTTTAGTAGAAGTTATTATTCGTAGAGTAGTTATTTGTAATTATACTTTGTAAATAACACTTTATTTGCTTAAAGTAATTTTTATTTTTATTTATTACTACATTCGAAAGTGTACTAGTTTTTTCATTACTACAGAAAACTGTTGAAAATGTATTTTGGTAGATAACAGGCTTCTATTTATTCGATCTTGCTACTCTATCTATTTTCTTAGCGCTGGCAAAAATTGTTTTGAGTTGTTATACAGGATGGGTTATATGTTTTTGCATCATTTAAATTGCTTCTGAGCGGGAACCGCGCAAGGAGTGGCGCGCGGGCGACAGCGTGCACGAGTTTTGTCCTTGGAAACTTAGTCGCAATGGATCACTTTACGGAGGAACAACGAGCGTTCTGCGTAAAATAGTTTTACAAAAACAACGATTCTTATGTGATTGTTTGGCGTATGTTTCACGCTTACTACCGATTACACGATGTGAATCAATGTGCAAAAACTTATGGCCCACCTAGTAATACAATAAAATACCTTTATTGGGTAACGCCTTAACTAGCATTGTATATTACCATTAAAAACTAAAAATAATAGGTTATTGTTTTTGTATTCTAAAGAGAGTATTTTTGAAAATATAATTAGTTCTAAAAAATAGTTTTAAGAAAATATATAAGTATTTGAAAAACTGTGTGTGGTCAAACGAGCTGCACCATTAACTTTGAGGTCATTTAAATGACCGGATTAGATATGATGAAAAGGAAAAAGGCAACTATTTTAACAAAAGCCTAATTATAAAAAAGAAAAAATCCATAACACAATTGTGTAATAATTAGAAAGTTCACAGATCACCTATCTGCTAGCATATTAACTACTAGTAAGCACAAGAAAATGTAACCTTTTGCGCGTAAAGTGCACGCGATAGACAATGCATCTACTTGCATAAAAACCGCTTTTATCAATTTGTTAATAATCATTCTTATTTTTTTTTCATTAGCGTACCTAGCTAAATAACTAGAACAAAACATGCTCTTAGAATCTTAATCGCCCATGCTTTAAATTTATACACAAAGACAGGAAACACATAATACCTTATCGAAACATTATCATTTTTAAAAGTAAGTCTTACAAGCAAAAAATTCTTGTTTCGAAGAAATGTTAAAATGACTTTCTTTGAGCGTCATTTTATTTATAATGCGTGGTCTTAGTCAATCTCTATATTCTATTATAAGTAGACCGTTTTTTGAACGACTTTATAAAATAAAAGGCTACATTTTGACTTTTGATATATTTTATTATTTGCTAAAGAAAAAATATTTATATAGACTCCAAACATTAGTATTTTAAATCTTTGCTAGTTCGGACATTGCTTTCTTTGACATTATCATTATTTTCTTAATTTCAACGTATTTGAAACGGAATATTAAGGCAACAAAAATTATACGCTTCCAGCAAACAGGGCCGGCTTATCTCGTCTGGCAAGATTTTGCCCCATAGCACACACAATATTAAGCTTGAATTACGACAGTGACGTGGTCAGCCAAAATCTACGGGCGTTTGTGCTTTTAACGTGCAGCCTGCAAGTTTGCCTATATCACTTACCTCGTTACTGAATCCCAGGGCCGCAACTGCGCAAACACGCCCCCGGGGTCGACCCAAATTTACGGCCAGAAAATGTGGCCCGGCTGCAAAGTCGTATATCTCGGAGAAAAATAGCATTTTTCTCCGGAAGTTTAGCATACATACATCTCTCTCCGGTCGGCTTGCATGTCGCCTAGCGTTGTCCAATGTAGTAGTGCCTAGTACATATAATGTATATATCCAGAGTGAGAAAATTAAAACATTTCTACGGCGGCCATAAAAAAGGTTTATTGCCACTGCATTCGTTTTCGTCCCGCGCCATATATCATTCGGGCGGTTTTTGTTTACTTGCGTTTTAAATTTAAATTTTTAATTACATATTTTATATGTTGCGATTTAATTTAGTAGACGATGGTCCAAGTCTTCAAATACGCAACTTGAACTCTGAACAATCCTCTTATTTTGGACCCATATAAACAACCAAAACTATCAAATTCTAGTGAATAATATATTTTGAAAACTTATTTTCCACCCTCTCATTTTGACGACATTGCAATAATGGTTGTAATATTGGGGTATTTTAATACTGTAATAATAATTATTATTATTCTGGTATTTTGAGAAATTTTAGGTTTTAGTTCTATAAGGCCAAAGGTGTGGGACTTTGCAGTCAAAATAGACACTGGAAATGCTAGTAAAAGTTTATTTTGTAAAAATGTATAAATTACTATATATTCAATAAAAATTGAAACGCTTCTATCAGTCGATGTAGTTGAAATTGCACTTTTTAAAAGTGAGAGAGTTTTTGTTGGCGTGTCGAGTTTTATTATTGTCAGCTGCGGTGTCTGTGAAGCGACTGGGATCTATTGTGATATGCTATTATGGTTTTATTTTCCTGGCTCATGACTGCGGCGTCTTTTCTTGTGCGTTTTCTGCGTTTTTCACTATGTCTCTACCTCTATGACCAAATCTTATTTATTTTGCTGGTTTGAGACAGCTCTGTCGTATCGCATATAATAATGTTTGGGGCACAATTGCATCACTTCATGGAAACACCTACAAAATGTGTTGAAGCCTTAACATAAAAACGGCACAGATGACCAATCTGGCGATCAAGAAGTTTAGTGTCATGCGCATGGTAGAACACATTGTCTATTCCGCATCCTTTCCAAACAAAGAGTAGTTTTTTATGTACCTTAATTTTCGAGACTTTTGTCCTCTCATTTTGTTTATGCAAAACCAAATTATTGTTATTGTTACTATATTAAGCTATTTAAAATTCAAACTTTTGCTTTTCCAATACATTTAAAAAAATTTGAAACTACTCATTTTAAATTTATAAATTTTAAGTGGTACACATTTAGTAATTATCTCCATCATAAAACTTTGTATTATTTTGTTGCCAATCCAAAAAACTAAAATTTTTGAATTATATCGAAATATCAAATTATATCAAAATCATTATTGAATTATAAATAAAGCGAGAAATTAAAAATACAAAGGATTACTAAGACATACATTTACATATATTTATATATATATAATTAAAATAATTTTAGCTTGTTATTTGCTGCATCATAACCTTATAAACCTAATAATTCGTAGGCAAGAATTACAAAAAAAGTATTTAAATAATATATATTTTATTAATAAATATAATATTTTGTATTCATCGTTACCTTATAGTATATTTATAATGAGATTAATCAAAGTTAAACTTAATTTTAAATACATTATAAGATTTGTATGGGCGTATAATTTCTTCTGTCGTTAATACTATTATACATGTCTATACTTATAACCCTTTGTGATATTTCAACAACGTCCGCTTTTAATACACTGCGAAAGGCTGTATTAACTTCAGCCATTGTGGAGCCTTAAAATTCAGGATAGGCCTTGGTGAAATTTCATAAGATATCATTCCGATACTATTATATCATTCCCCTCGTTTTATATCCTAAAAGGAGGCTAAAATATACATCTCCCGGGAGGTGGGCCGTATTTTATTAGTCGTATCAAAATTGTCATCTAGCCTTATATATACATACTATAATATTATATTCCATGGCTCTGTGATGTATTGAGCGAACGAATAAGAAAAAGGAAAAGGAACAAAGAATGAGAGATTGTATATAAAAATTGTCGGAGGCGGTTAATTAAAATTGGCCGAGATTATGACGAGCTTCTTGTTAAATTCATAGGGCGGGTATAATGTTTGAAATATTCATTCTTTCGCTGGCTTTGGAAAGTCCCTGGATAATAAAGTAATTAAATGCTTAATGTCTCGCCAAGAAAACATAATAAAATAATAAAAGAGAACAAAGAATTTGTATGTATTCGTATATATTATATGAATGTATGTACGGAATAAACGACATTACTTTTATCCGGAAACAGTTTATCAACGGAAAATATCTAGATCAGGTAAGATAATTACTTCCATATATTTATTAAAGATTTTGGGGATCTCCTCATTGATATTGTATTATTATGTGTTCATAAATCAAGTTTTTTCAATATACACATCTAATCAAATTTCTTTAATAATTATATCAGAATGAATTCTTTTTTCAACTAAAATCTCAGTTGATTTTTAAAGTTTTTGTTTTTTGATTAAATGCTTTTTTCATACTAATTTTAGTAGAATTCGCTTATGAACTTACGCTTTTTGAAGACTGATTTTTAAAAGTTGCTTAAGAAGCAATAAACCATTGTGACTAATAAATTATTTTATAAAACATGTCGTTAAAAAAAATATTTTCTCAACTGACTTATACTCAACTTTGAAACGACAATATTTCGTTTCAGATATATTTTAAATTTTGGCACAATTACTAGTTACTACAAAGTTATATTTACGATAAGCTAGATACGATAAAAATATTGTTTTGCTGAATTTAATTTTTATGATCCATTTACAATTTTATTTTTGTTACTATATTTCTCAATTAAACTCTTGCATATAAATATCAAGTGCTTGAAAAATACCTCTGCATTGCCAATTTATATTTTCATAAGCTATTATATATATATATATATATATATATATATATATATATATATACAGAGAATATTTATATTTTTAATTACATTATATTTTTAACAAATCACAACGAGCCAAATCTTTTATAATATTATACATATAATACTTCTATTTTACAGTTACAATTATTTGTTTATTCAGAGCTAGTTACAATATTTATAATTTGCTTATCATGTTATATATGATTAAATTATAGTTAGGCTTAAATTAATGTATTTAAACGGTGTTATTATAAATAATAAAAAATATTTCATTATATACAACCAATTTAATTATAGGGCAAGTTAGTTAGGTAAGTGTTAAAAACAAGACACGCACAATCCAACGCGTGATTTATTTTAATTCAACACCTAATTTACTAAAATCAAACAGTCACGCAGTCTTTCTGAAAATGGCATGAAAATAAAAGTACAAAGAACAAATTTCCACTGCTGAAATTTAGGCAGTATGCTTTCTTTCTTAACACACTGTATTGTAGAGGTAGAACTGTGTGCCGTGTGGTAGATAACGAGATTTGGTAATTTACGATTTTATGAAAATTTCACGGACATAATAAATTCATAGGTCCACCAATACCCGTTGGGTAGATCTGCGAGTCTTATTTTTTTGAGTTCTCGGCCCCTTCCACGAATGAAATGTATAATATTACGAGCTTCGAGGGCAGAAAACGAAGAGATTTATGTCCGTTTTGTGCGCAAACGTTAAAGAGAGGTAAAAACAGGAGTTCGGGACACGATTTTTTGCGGACGTGTTAGCAATAAGAAAAATATATAAAGAACATATTGAAGTTGCGATTAGGTCATATTAATTTTATTCTGCGTACAATATTATAATTTACTAATATATCTTACGTTCAAACGAGTTTTGCAATATGAGGTTTCTTTTCGTTTTGCATGAAGTTAAGTTAAAGCGAATTGCTTCATCACCTACATTGAATATGTCAGAAAGTTTCTGAATACATTCGAATTAATGTCACATGCGACATTTTATACTATATGTAGTAAAAGTACTCCATCTAAAAGATATTAATTCTTTGCAAGAGTTACTAATTTATTTATAATATTTTAGTTTATTTAGTGTGCTAGATATTTATCAGTACATAGTTTTAGGGTCATGGCATGTAGATATCTAGTGTCTATGTCGACTTTAAGTATATAATTATAGCGTTTATATTTTATTTCTATATATTTTAAGCTCTTTTGTATAGTGTGATATTGTACCCTCGTGCATGTTTCATGTCATGTCTAAATCTAAAACTTGTGTTCACATTGGCACACACCTATTTCATTTTTATATATGTATGTATGTAATGACCTAGTCATTTTGTTGGCTTACCGTCGGTAAACCTGATAGACTTAGGCTCGAATTCTATACGGTCCCTTTTGTTTTTTTTTTGGGAATTTCTATTGTGTTTAAGATATCAGAATTAGTAATATTTGTGTAATCATAATTCCGATGAATAATCACAGATTTTTCCTAAAGATCTAAAATTAGATTTATAAATAGATTTAAACATCCTAATTTCATAAATGTTATTGTGGAGAAAAAGTCATCGATTGTCACATCAAATAAAAAAAAATTGTCTTATTCAAATTTTTAAAATATCATAATTTTAATTTATTTTATTATATTTTGTTATTGTATTATATTTATTGATAAAGCAAATTCAGTGGCTCTCAACATTTTATTACAATATTGTTTTATTTACGTCTCATTTTTACCATTATTTTTATTTGTTGTATACATTTTAATTAATATATTATATTTATTGACGCGCTACATTCTCAAAATTTTATTACAAACTTTTTCATGGCCGTCTCACCTTGATGATTATTATGATTATTTAATTTACGTCTCACATTTTAATTTATTTACTATATTATATTTATTTAAGAAGTGAATTGATTTTATTATAAGCTTTTTATATTAACGTCTCATTTTTATCAACTTATAATTATTTTATTTGCATCTCACATTTACCATTATTTTTATTTATTCACTATATTATATTTAAGAAGTAAATTCAGTGGTTCTACATATATTTTAAATTACATATTTCCATAACCCTTATAGTTAAATAATCATCGCTTACTTTTTTTATTAAAGCAACATTTACTCTAATATAGACATGAATGAAATAATCATAAGTTAACACATGTAAGACGAAAATAAGTACTATATATAAATAAAAGTGTGTAATAAAATATTGAGAGTAGCTGAATTTGCTTCATTATAAAATATTTTATAATAAATAAATTGTATACATTAAATAAAAATAATGATAAGTTCGAGACTTGAATAAAATAATCATAAGTTGATGAAAATGAGACGTAAATAAAAAAGATTATAATAAAATGTTGAAAGCCACTATTATGCATTAAATTAAAATTATGATATTTGAAAAAAAATTGTAAAATAATGTATGTATATATGCTAAAAAAATCCACTTATCAAAGGGTTAAGGCAGAAACTAGAATTTTTTTTTATATTTTGACCAAGCGCATATCAGTGCTTCTGGACGGTAAAATATGCTAGCGATCATCATTGTTGACGGTAAATTGTCGGCTATAAATTGCTGGCGGTAAATTATCCGGATCCCATGGTAACCATCCTTATATATCGGCTTTAGTCTGAATTTCTTCTACTTTTGTATTTACTTGTGTCTATGATCGATCGATCTTATATATGTTATAGTATCTGTATTATTTTATTTGTGATGATCTCGTGTCCATGTAAGCTTAAATTATGCTAATAGTATAACCTTGTCAACATATTATTCATATAAAATTAAAGACAGTCTGTAGCTTTATTTATAAAATAATATATGTTAGTTGAATTAACTCTTTCAAATGTAAGTTTAATGATGATATTTAATCTGGTACACTACTCTTTAATATAATTACCATCCTTAGATATTATACATAATTTTTTATTTATTAATGATACGGTCATATATTAACCATTCCCCGTGAAAGAGATATAAAAAATGGGTTAACGATTAGCAGTAAATTTGGACGGCGATTAAGTTCTTATCTAAACTATCGACCACCTTAAGCGTTTTCCCACGGTTTGCCGTAGATACTACGACCTATACCCTCCTCTTTAGGTCAAGTATCGCAAACCTCGGATAAAAGGCTTCCATATCCTGGATACTGCGCAGGAAGGAAGTCGATGATGGATGGAGGCTGCAGGATAGTATCTGACCTCGTGCAGCCGCCATTTTGTGATTGAACATTTGCTTCACAGTGAATGCTTTGAAACACTTGTATGTATGTACCATATGTATATCATATTATGTGACGCAGGGTGTACAAGTAAGATAAGCATTTTATTATGAAGCAATCCACTTTATAATAATAACATAATAGGTTGTAATTTTTATATCAGTACCAGGCATAACTTTTCGGTCTAACCTAATATTTATGTGTATGAAATACATAATACTATAAATATTGGTCGTTTAAAAAGTTTTCGGCCGCAGAGCGACAAAGTTGTGGCAAATTAGCTTTCAATGAATGTCTGCGCCAATATTATGCAGCTGTCATGAGCAAGCAAAACCAACTTCTCTATTCCACGCGAAAACTTTGCCGTTGCTACACAAATATTAGGATTTGCTTGTTCAAGGCTTTTACATGTGTGGGATCATCTATGTTTGCTTTGTGACACTTATACAATACGTAGTTTAGGTGTAATTTTAAAGACCAAATTTAAATTGCATCTTCTGTTTTAGTATAACAATTAAGATAGATCCGCATTGCTAAGCAAAATGGGTAAATTAACAATATATTTTAAATAATTAAAAATATCATTTTTTTTTAAAGTTCATAAACTATAAAAGATACTTAATACATAAAAATTTATTTTACTATTTAGTAAAAAAACACTACACTGTAAAGATTTTTTTTAATTGATCAAAGTCAAATTATTTCCTTGTAATATATTGCAAGAAGTACTGTATTATTTTTTGATATTTTAGACTTTCAAATATTATTGATAACTAAATAAGACCTACTTGTTGTTTATAGTAATGCGATTAAGCTCTTGACAACCTGAAGCTAGAGGTATTAAAAATCCACTTTCAAATAACAGTGACGTATAACTTGAAACATATTCATGAGCGCCATAATCATACGATCACATTGTTTATCCGAAGTTTAAGTCATAACAGTCTCATAAAACAAAGCTTTACAAAAATTGACACGATCCGAGGAGATCGGTACCACCGCCGTCTTTGGTCCAACTTTTCCGATAAAGCGGTATCCGGAATTGATGCTTTTACACAAGCGTCGTCCATAAAAAAGAGCCATATCTATATTTCGATCCGCGGAATTAAAACTTTGCGGCTTCGCGGCGGGTATAAAGGGCGGGTGGGTAGTTGTAGGTGGGTGGTGGCGACGATAACCGTAAAGTTCAAAGACAACAGTTATCTGCGAAGTTGGATAGGGGCAAGTTTCGCCGATAGGTCGACTCCGTAGCCCCGACGCTTTCGCACATAACTGTCGAACACTCCGTTGGCCAAATATTTTTATGGGTCGCTCGTTTGACCGAGCTCACCTTGCTACCTAACCCACCTGCCGTCTTAACGGCTCGCCGGTTATATTTGCCAATAATTCAGCTAGACAAAGCGTTTCTGCAGTTTGAGAAAGCTTGGTACTGTACGTATTTTCTTACTGAATGGCGTATAGGTGCTGTGCTTCCATTATACATTGGCAGCTAATAACCTTTTATCTTTTTCTCTTTTGCCAGACCACAAATGCCTCTTCAGGTACGTCTGTTTTATGTTATGTGAAAGGTATCATAAATATATCCGACCATGTTGGTCCTTCGAATCTTTGCCACAGTACATCGTTGTGTACAAACATTTAATTTTCGTTTCGGTTAAAAGTATTTTTTTTTGTATTTTAACATCCGGTGACTATTTTATACTTCTACTCGTACACAATAATTTTATTAGTATAAAATAAAATATGCTAATTGTAAAAAATAAATAAGAATGACGCATCTTTAAAAAATAAAATCAAATAGTTTAAGTATATTTTTTACGGCAAGCTTGACAGTTTTGTATGTTTCTATAAGTATGTAATTCATCGTTAAGAACTTTGTTTTTGTTATTTACGTATAATGACAGAGTTTTTCGGAACACACTTATGCGTACCAGCGCACGACGTCGTGCTTCGAAATAAAATAGTATTTTTAATATTGAGGTAGACGAACGCGCATAATCGTTTTAAATACAAATATTATATATACAAATATGTGAAGCCGGTATTAAAATATTTGTGTGCAGATGTTTCAGGCCTCTCGCGGTTTTATTATTATTATTTTATTCCTTATAATCTACAACCTTTTACAGGTATTGGTCTAGCCTAAAATCATTTTTCACTAGTAGTGTGCTAAGGTATTGAATATTTTTTTATCGATTTGTCCAGATTTGAGGCATATATTTTATATGTTTTGCGTCGTCTCCAATGCAGTGTTTTTTGTGACTTTTATGTTATTAAGTTTGCATTTCATCTATGTGCTCTGCCTATTTATAAAAGCAACTATTTTTTTTATAATTTCTCGGCTCCCCTAGATCGTGATTTATTCTGATCCTTATTTTATTTTTATTATTTTGCTCTAGATATTCTGTTTGAGAGTATTTTTTTTGGGGTCAAAATTCAGGCCCCGCATCCGTATGTGATTTAAATATTTTTTAGCATTTTTGAGGAATGCCTGCGATGTTATTACACCCATACCTCGCTATACGGCCGCTCTTTATACGGCATTTCACTATAACGGCCCTCTTCAATTAAGGCACGTTTTCGTTTTACGGCCTAAAATGTTTCGCTATAAAGGCAAAAAAACTTTTTTTCGATGTCGATTTTTTTTTAAATTTAAAAATAGATTTAATTTGCATAATTTAAAAATGAAAGGTGAAGCAGCTAGCGCCGATGAGGCCGCATCTAAGGAATATCCCAACATTTTTAAGGGAATTATTGAAAGAGGTGGTCATAAACCTGAACAAATGTTTAACGTAGACGAAAACGGGCTTTATTAGAAGCGAATGCCTGATCACACGTACATTTCAAAAACCGAAAAATCTGCGTCTGGTTATAAGGTGTCTAAAGAACGATTAGCTTTGCTACTTGGTGCAAATGCCGCGGGTGATTTTAAGCTTAAACCTCTTTTAATATATTTGTCCAAAAATTTCAAGGCCTCTTATAGGACTAAATAAAAATTAATTACCCGTAATATGGAGATCCAACAAGAAAGCTTGGATGACTAAAGCTACTTTTAAGATTTGGTTCAAAAATCACTTTTGTACAGAAGTGAAAAAATATTTGCGAGACAATAACTTAAGCAACAAGGCTTTGCTAATTTTGGATAATGCACCAAGGCATCCTACTAATTTATCCGAACTATCTGAAGATGTCATGATTGAGTACCTTCCGAAAAATACAACAGCTCTGATCCAACCAATGGATCAGGGTGCAATAGCCACTTTTAAGGCATATTACCTACGCCGAACTTTCCGACAACTTATAGGGGAAACCGATGGTAAATCTTCAATTCAAACATTTTGGAAAAACTATAACATCAAGGATGCTGTTGACAGCATCAGTGAATCATGGAAGGAATTAAAATTAACAACAATGAACCATGTTTGGAAAAAAATATGGCCAGAATGTGTAAAAAGTACTGATGCAGAAGATAATTGCCTTCCTGAAATTAGGCAAAACATTTTGGATCTAGCACATGATCTCGACTTTGAAGGTTTGAACGAACGTGATGTGCTTGATCTACTTAAAGCTGATAGGGAACCCCTTTCATATGAGGAACTCATTCAGTTGCAAGCAGAACCGGCATTTGATGAAGATACAGAGCCTGTTGTATCCAAACAGCTAACATCAAAAAAATTGTCGAAAGCTTTTTCCTATTTCGAACAAGGAATAAACATCTTCCTTGAAAACGATCCTGACGTCGAACGTAGCGATAAAGTTTCTCGAGGAATTAACTCAGCCATTAGCTGTTATTAATCACTGAAGATCGAAATAGACAAAAAGGCAAGACAAACAATGTTGGACAATTTTTTTAAGCCAGGCATGGGCCTGGCTTAAAAAAAAGGATGGCCTTACCAGCGAAAAATGAGGACGACAGTGATCTGCAGGTTACAATTTCTTCATTATCTTCAGATTAAAGCCATTTTAAAAAAAATTATGTATGTATACATACACATATTTTATGTAACATGAAGTTGTTTCATTTTTGTTTATGGAGTATTGTTGGTTTTTGGAGCATGTTATTATTTTATGTACAAATGTATGTACTTGTTATGTATGTATTTTTGATTTAAATGAAATAAAAATATAAAATGCATATTAAATGATAAACGATGTTAAATATTTAACAAATTTAGAACCGATCCCATTGAATTTGTATGAATTTGTATTAGAATAATTGTTTCTTTTTACGGCTTTTCGCTTTGCGGCCAAGTTTCGTGGAACGTATCTAGGCCGTAAAGCGAGGTATGGGTGTACTTGTTTTTATTATCACTATCAATTTAGATATAGTAAAAGCGAATATACTTATGACACTATTTGCTTCAAAAAAATATAACAAAAATATAAATAAAATAAAAATCAAAAACCTCACGAAACAGAGTGTCACGCAAATCGCTTGACAAGAACGGAAAGCTGCCATAAATTCGCGAATCAACACGTTCGCTACCCTAACGCGACAACGTATCATCACCACACCATACGTGCCAACACTAAATCGAATATGTTAAGCGCGTCCAGAATTATATTCACGTAACGTTTACTACAAATACACGCACACACTTGTACACGTTTGAAATATTGTCATTATATGAACACTTTGCAACATCGCTAGCGCGGCGTTTTATTTTATATTCCATGCAATAATCTGAAAATGCACCACATAGCACTTATGAGGCTGTGCACTGCAATAATATAAATACCACGGCTCTGTCGCGAATATTATACTAACTTGCTAATATAATAACGCTCTTACATAGTGCCTGGGGTTGGTTTTGCGTGGTCGGTCGAAATTCACACCGCCCAACTATCAATGCTAGTGGGAATGCTTTGTCTGCTTGAATTATTGCACGAATATTACTGCGGATTGCTTTAAACGGCATAGAAGGTGGGCTAGGTGTTAAACTATGTATAAGAAACAGCGGGGAATGCCTTTTATCTAAGCACCCATAGCAGTCAAGATGTACTTCACTCTCAATTGCAAAAGATTTCATTTTATATAAAAGATATATATATGGATATATGAATAAATATCTGGCAAGTAGGACTTGTGATATCAATGCATACTTTCAATTTTAATGTTACGATAAATATATAATTTTTTTTTAATAATAAATAATTTATTTAAACACAAAAATATAATCGTAAAATAATTTAAATAGAAAGAATTTAAAACCTTAAATATAAAATAAATTAAAAAAATTAAGTTTAACTATATTATTATTTTTTATTTAAATTTCATATGTAATTTAACAAATACCTTAATGTACAATAAACGTGTTATAATAATTAATATTTCTGTTATTTGTAATAATATATTAAAAACAAAAAAAAACAATTATTATTCATTTATTATCGTGCTTAATTTTTATCACCGCGGATTCGAAATAAGTCGTGTTTAGTTGATTTTTTTTACAAATATCGGTACCCAGTCTGGCCTTAAGAGATGGTCCCTCCAGAGGCAGATAAAATTCGGTATTAAAACATTGACGTGTGGCTTAAAGTAAGATTCTGTAAAAACGGCAATATCAATTTTGTACTCACTCAGTAGATCCTGTTTCCAGTTTTATTTCGGAATCCACATGATTTCCATGTCAAAACGTTGAGCCTTATCTTAGAAAATGCCCGAGCACATATTGCTTTAGGTCTATAGGCTTAGGGTTAAAATTAATAATTTTGTATATGTATTTTATTTTTATATAAGATTTTATGTATTTTTATTTAAATGTAACTATAGTTACAAATAGTTTATTATTTTTCTTTTATTATTTAAATAATAAACAACTGTGAACAATTTAAATAGGTAGTTATGAACCAGTATTGTGCATTTAATATGTCTGTTTGCAATTGTACATTAACTTTTATGAAAAAAAAATACTTTGTTATCAGTTTTGCAAATATATATCACGTAAAAAAGCATCTCACCCCTTTTTTGGTGTGTATTGACTAAAATGTTTCTAGTGTTTAACTATAAAATTATAATCTCTCTTTTCCAGGTTTTAGAGGTACAATTATTTGAGCCACTATCTATTGGGCTAAAAAGTAGTTGAGTCTGGTTGTTTCTTTATAAAAATAATATGACCTTTACTTGTAGTTTATTCATAATTCATATCCCGGAGTATTTTTAGTGCGAAGCTTATTAATAGTAATAGTAATAAACCTCTTTTAGAGTGAAGTTCCTGATTGGCAGGTCGTCCTCTATTTCTTTTCCCATATCAGTAATGTCATTGCACCGAGGGAAAGGTTTAAAGGTTTCTTCTAGATGTTCAGAGAATGCTTTAGCTTTTTCCTTGTTTTCTCTAGCCCATTTTCCGTTCTATAGCCTGATTGATGGTATAAATTTTTAGGGCTTTTTTATTATATTCGTAACTTACCACATGGAAAATTCCGTAGCTTCTGTTGCCATTAATGTTTTTAAATATTTGTAGATTATTTTTGCAATAATTATACAATAATATTTAAAAAAATATATGAATTGTTATTAATACCAAAATTTTTATTTTTTCAGGTAAGCAACAACATGCTTTATGAAATCTTAATAAATACATTCTTTGAATTTGAACACTCAATCGGTAAGCTAATTTCATATATTTATAATAGTATAAATAAAATAGGCACTAGGAACACTATATTTGAAATAGAGGTAGACGCTATTTTTATTTTATTAAACTTTAAAAAATTCTATATTAATGTATATATGTATTTTTTGCAATTTGCTAGACCAAATAACACTTTAGAGCTTTCATTTAAAAATTTTAATGTTACTCATTGCCATTATCTCCAATTAGTGTGCATTGTATCTTATGCACAAATTGAATTTTGAACCTATACGTTAAATCGCCTACATAGCCTCATTGTATTTCCTGGGAAGGGTCAACAAATTATCACCCTAAACAATACGCGTCAATGTCCAATACCGTAGCTTGGGCAGAACAATGCCGTAGGAGTAACAATGCGCCAATTTATCCAACGCCAAATAGATTAACTGTGGCTTCAAATGGCAAAATGGATGGTATACTATGTATTTATTTATTTCATAAATATATGTGCAAGGCCTTTAATTTATGCAGGCACTGAATAACTATGAAATAATATCTCAATAAAAAAACAACTTTGTGAAATATTTTATATAAATATAAACTGTTTAAATTTGTTTAATATACAGAACAATTAAGTAAGATTTTTGTCGGTAAACAACCGAAAATATTGCATGAAATAGGTAGTTTAAATTAAATATTTTTAAATTTAAGAATACTAGATTATTTTTTACTTGGTTTTACAGTAGCTCTTCTATACACGTTTTATTTTAAAGTACCAAAGAATTAACAATAAAATTTTAAATTGAATTATTATTTTTTTTTTAAATTAGGGAAATATGAATTAAAGTTGATTTTTGATTAAACATAAGAATTTTATATAATACATTTCTGTAAAGACACTATCAAAAATTTGTAAAAATACAAGATATTTTATTTAATTTATCTGCTAATTATTTTGTGTCATTATAGAGTTGCATTTTTAACAATAAAAAAATACATTTGGTTCTTGTAGTCCGCAATGTATTTCAATAAAACTTCTAAAAGTAGAAAATTAATGCTAATCGCTCTAACCACGATTCTACAGAAAAAACATTTTTCCATTTAGAATTTTCAATCACTGAAAAACCAGCTAACCTTAAAATCAAACAATTTGCTTTAATGTGTACTTCCTATCGCTTGACATAAAATCGATTTACAACTGATTATTGCCCCAAAATTTTTTTTGTACACTAGCTTAAATATTTTTTACATAAATATATTTTAAATATAAAACTAAAATACACACATATATTTAAATGTATTTTAAAACAGTATAGTCATGCAAATAAAAAAGCATATGCACATATTGCGATAGATAATTTCATTGGTAGGATGTCAAAGTATTATAATATCCCAGAGGGCCGACATTTTACATGTTCGATATTTTTGTACAATATACAGGACATATCTATATAAAATGAATATATGTAACGGTACCTAGCAGTTCCCAGTAATTATGTTAAGTAAAATAGAACTGTCCGTACCGCCGCGCCTGGCGGTTTCTTTTTATGATAGGAATGGCTGGCGAAATAAAAATAATTCATTCTGACATATTTATGCTTCACTAAACATAGAAATTATTGCTAAGCAATATTTCTCAATAATTATATTTAAATTAAAAACGTATATAAAAAATTTCCGCGAAATAATCATTGGAAAATAATGCAATGTTATTTTTTTCTGTTACTAATAAAAATATATTGTACTAGGCGATATAATTAAAAAGTATAATAATTAAAATGTGTTAACGAATGTTTTTTTACATCTAACTTAATTTATCTTTATAAAGTATATACAAATTTTAAAATATATTCTTTTTTTATTGTTAAAACAACTAAATATTATTGCTATTTATTACCTTATATCATTTAGAGTACATCAAATAAGCTTAATTTTTTTAAACATATAACATAATAAATTTGAAAAATTGTAGGTTTTTATTAGCTACTAAATGATACAAATTTGCGTTATAAATTGACAATAATTTATATTTACGTGATAACGATTTATTTTAAATATTGGCCGTAGTTCTAGAGAGAAGTTCACGGATAGTGCTGGATGGCCAAAATATCAGCTGTTCGGCTCGCGTTCTAAAAGGGGTCGGTCTTGGCTCGGCTCCTGCTGTGGTGGATGCTCCTTGCGGACGTCCAGGGGTTCTGCGACAGGACGAAGTTCCAGGCAGGTGTCTCGTAAGTCTTCGCTGACCTAGGGTGGACTCGGGTGAAGCTGCTTGCTCCTGTGCCGATGGCAAGAGTGATGTGTTCTTGTATGGAAACTCCAACCCCTTATATAGTGGACTTCCGTCAATATTATTGCGCAATATCGTCCTGCTTCCCACGGTTTTTGGTCCTCACGCAAGTGTAATTTTTCTCACGATATCGTCTCCCTTGCAAGGAGCAATATTTTTCATCCTGGATTTTATTATAAAATAATTCGTGACGTATTAAAAGTCGATAATAGTCGTAAGATGTCGTTTCCCTTTTTGCGTGGGATTGTCGGTTTCAGACTAGTTTGTTTATTTTTAATCCAGGAAGACGTAAAATGTTAGTAAAAATCCCCAAATTTTTGGTCGCACTTGATTAGCAGATCCGTGCGTGGGCGAGGGGTCGATTAGATATGGGAAACTATTTCATCGCTTTGTCTCAAAAATATTTTAACGACTTAAAATAGCGGTTGTTACTTTTTTGTATTGCTGTTCCAGAAAGCTCCCCTATTTCTTTGTCGCGCTTGATTAGTATATCTGCGCGTCGGCGAGGGGTTGATTAGATATGTGAAACTATTTTATTCCCCAATTCCATATCTAAATGTGACCGTAAATATGTGGTCCCTACAAATGCAAATCAATAATTTATCAAAAATAAAATTCGCATATGTTAGGTCGAATTATCTGGGATTAAAAGGGTTATGCAGTATAAACATATGTTTAATTCTATAATATTTACATACATATTTATAACCTAAATTTAATTAATGTTACTTTTGACATAAGTTGAAATAAATAAGTATGCAAGATAAAAATTTAAAAGAAATATATATAATTGCGATATAAAATAAAGATTTAATGTGCAATATATCAAATATATATGTATATATATTATATATCATCAATCATATAAATCTGTAAATAAACTGTACAGTTGCGTCAAATGCTGATGATAGAGCGCAAAACTATTATAAATTGCTAAATTAAATTCAAGTTGGCATTAACATAAGGAAGTATGATTGCAGAATTCTCTTCATAATGTTACAATACACCAAGGCATGTTTTGTGTTAATACCACATACATATGTATGTATGTAGTACGTTCACAATCCACGAATAGCGAGCACATTGAATTAACAACGTTAACAATTTTCCCGTTGGGCAATTTTCCATTTCATCCGCCGCTCCAAAACACGTATCTTTAATCGGTCGGAATTGGAACTCGACCGACTAAAATGAAGGTGAAATGGAAATATATATAAAAAAACGAAAACGGTGAGAGACGTGGGTGTAAAATGAAATAAAAAAGAGTGAAATAATAAAACCGACGCCGTGCCTGCATTTGGAGCGTGTTCAATTTAACGCTTTGGGCAACAATCGGTTCGCGTACGAAATTAAGTTAGAGGCGACCAGGGGCGGCAGGTGGCGTCGCCGATTGAGTAAAAAAAAGAAAATCTAAATGACGCATTAATATCGTACAAACCCGCTAGAATATTTAACTATTAAGCTATGTATATACTTATATCAAATCTGGCTCATTTCTCCAGATCGATGTGAACACGGCATTGTGCCGAATTTATTCTTAGTAAATTAATATAATTGGTCCTTTTATCAAGTCTTGTGCAACTAATTCTTATGCGTGTTTTCGAATTTTATTTAAATTTTATGACACAAAATAAGTTTGTTTTTATTATATTTATGTATGCTTCATCTAGAGATTCCATCATGATGTCAAAATTGAAATGTAACTAATCGCATCGCGTTTTGTTACTAGAATTAAAGTTTTTAAAATGTGATTCGATTGCAAATTATGCTTATCAATTCACTGATTCATAACAGATGAGTATAAACCGTCTAAAAACTTTTCGTCTTTATGCCGCAGCTTTTAGTAAATTGTTACCAATGAAATTATTCTAGGTTCTTAATTGGGTTAAGTTTCCGTCATATTTCAACGTGTGCTGGCATAATATATACCATCAAATTTTATGCAAACATCAATTCGAGCGTAACGTAAATTTTAATCAAACATAATAACGTAATATACGACGTCTCGAGTCGAATCACCCACTCCATATCTCGAACACTCGCGATCAGATTTGATTAAGTATCCAATAGGACACAGCCTCGAGTCTGAGGTTAATCGCCGCCGTGATTAAGTTTACGATTTTATGAAGCGACATAAGAGGACAATGTTCTGCCACCAGTGCGCAGAGGTCTCGACTCGCTCTCTATATATTATATCATAACATACTACCGCCTAATATGATCTCCCAAAATTTACAGCGAGCCGGCGCTTCGCCGTCGAGGGCGCACCATAACTTCCGTCGGACCCTTTCGCGTGTGTTCCTAAGCTTTTCATAAACTAAGAGGCCGTGACACGCTAAGGCCGGTATCCGCATAAGTCAAAAGGGGGATTACAACCCAAATCCACTGGTGGGCGACCTCTGAAAGTTTAGCCCTTTGCAAAAATTACGAGACGTGCAAACTAAAATTTTGAAAAACAAACACCCATCTTTTAAATATGAGTTTCGGGTCGATACACTGGTGCCAGATTTACGTTAACGTAAAAGTGACCTTTGCGCAACCTTTGAAAGTTTCAATGGGTGATTGTCACAAATTTTGAAAACTCGGGTTTTCAAGTGAGATTAACTAAATGAGCCAATCAACGCGCTGAAGACTAATTTGGGTTAACTCGTGACGAAACACTGTACGGAAAACTAACCAAAAAAGTTTTACATAGATTTTTTAATTGAAAATTACTCACATTTGTGTATATTGTTAAACAACCCACAGTCTAAAATTATTATTAATTTATTTATAGTCTGTTTATAAATGTAACAATTAGTAACTTTTTTGGTATGCAAAGAAAACATCTTATTGGATACTTATATTATAAATTTTTATTCACACATAATCCAATTTATATTAAATAGAACTAATTTATTTATTTTACTAATTAATTATTTATTTTGATTTATGCGCTTTTCTTACGTTAACTTTTTATCTTTTTAAAATGGGTTAGTGTAACATGTCAGTGGACTAATATCTCAGTTATCTATTGTAATTATGTTTTTATGATATTTAAGTCACTAGTGTTTAAAAAGGAAAACACATTATTTGCATTTTAATATTATTGTTAAGTTTATTTATATGCACATATGCTTTCGACTATTGTGACGCATTGGGGTACCCTGTTAGGCCACGATGGTCTTAATTTAATCTAAAATAAGTATATAAATACAATTACAAAATAAATAAATTGTTAAATTATGGATTTATTTTAATGTGGCACGTTCCTATTAAAGTTTATGTTAACAAACAGCACCATAGAAGTAGCAAATAATAACGGCTTATTGTTTGCCCCCAAATTCCTGGAGCTTGTTCAACCGTTAATTAATAGCTTCGGTGCCGAGCAGCAAATTGAGCGAAAATTGTATCGAATTCGCATTAAATTCTGAAATGCACACAGTATGCGCCCAAAGTTGCATTCGCAAAAAGCTCACTTATCTCCAAATGCGCATACACACACAAATGCATACATAGTATCCGAGGGTATCGGTGGCAACAACTTGCCACCGAGCACTCTTTATCTGCACCGCACCGATATTAGCGACCATTAGCAATAGTAACCCCAGTGAAAAGCGATTTTGCTATTTGAAGTCACAGTTAATCTAGTGGAGCGTTATTTTGGACCAAGCATAATTGTTATTAAAGCAATAATATATTTTAAATTATGTCCGTACTGATCTAACAAGTTAATCCAATACCCAATGATACAAACATATTTAAAAATATTACAATGTAGGTGAGGAATACCTGAAAAAATGCGCATAGTCCTACATTTACTCTCTTTTTTAAAGACCTGAATTGTACTCAAATACTTAATAAATTACATAAAAGGCATCTATTGAAAAATTGCAATCCAGCCCACAAAGCTAATATAAAAAAAAATCTAACTCAAGTTCATTATTTAAGGTAAATTATTTAAAAAAATGATTTAAAAAAAATCATGTGCATTACGTGACTTATTTTCTTTGTCATTTGGCTTAAAATAATTACGATTGTATCAATTCATGTAGGTTGGTATTTTTTAAACTTCTGGTTAAATCTTCCACTTTGAGGAGATAAACGGCCTTAGCATTGTCGGGATAATTAAGTCTTTGTTTATGTGATAAGGCAAATTTCTGGATAATTTATGGTATTGTCTTCATCTTAAGGTCTCTATGTAGATCAGTGTTTTGTACGTATCATGTTGCGTTAACAGCACGCCGAAGTACATTATTCTGAAACTTTTGTATAATCTTTGATTTGATGGTTTGGTACAGCCACAGAGCTGAATACCGTAGGTTCAATACCAATTTAAAATATATAGCACTCACTTGTTTTCTATTAAAGGTGATAAGTTTCTTTCTATTAGTCAATACAAATAGTGTCATTTACAGATGCTTTGCCTGATTAAATAAAATATTTGTTACAATATTATATATAATTTTTCTAAAATACCTATTATAAATATGTATATATGTATGTATAGTACACATATCACTATGCTAATAATTTATTATTAGATAAAATTTTATATAAAATTAAAATATAAAATAAAACGTTAATTGATATAATTTAAGAAAAAAAACTTAAAAATCTTTCATAAATAAATTTAAAAAAAATATAGTGCAAAAAACAATAAATTTTAGTACATTTAACTAAAAATTTAGAACCAGTAATATGTTGTTTATATAAAAAAAATCAAGTTAGTTTATTCAGGCGGCCCTCGACTTTCGCACATAATTGGTTCCTGAAAATGTGTGCGAATGTTGAATGTACGAAAGTAGAGGGAAGTAAAAAAATTGAAATTGTGTGTATTTTAAAATATTTATTTATCAAGTAAATATAAGATGTTTAAGAGGCGTTTAAGAGACACGTTTAGGTGGGGTTTGCGGGTGTTTCCTTTGAAAAGTTATCAAGAGTTAACTGTTTTCCACTATTCTTTTTCTTTTCTTCATATAGTATTTTATAACATGCTATGTTTTTATTGATCGCCCCACGCACTTGAGAAATGCGTTCTCCATTGGGATCACAATCTTCCATAATATTTAAAAAGTTGTCAAGGTGCATGAAGGCTTTATTCATATTTTTCATTGTTAGAGAGTCTTCCAAAATAAACCTGTCTCATCTACATTAAATATTTGGCTAGAGGAATATTCTACATCTTCAATAATTTTGGATAATTAGGAAATAAATTCTTTTGCAGCATCTTTATCCGCATCAGCCGATTCTCCAGTAAATTTAATATTATGAAAAGAATACCTCATTTAAAAATTGTAAAACCAACTGCTACTTGCTTGAAAAACAGTGTTAAAATATTTTTTTAATCTAACCTTCCAATCTTTGTGCAAACTAAGAGCTATTGCTTGAATAATTGAAATACTCAGAGGGACATCTTTTTGATGTTGGTCATCGATCTACGATGACAAAGATTTTCCATTTCATCCATGTTTTTTTTTTGCAGTGTTTTTTTGGAAACATATTAAAGATTGTGGAAATATATCTTTATTTTTCACAATTTTGAACGTATTCTTTAATTATATTTTTATTTTGCAAAATTGAACAAACCGTGGACCTGTTTGTATGATACGAACGTCTGATTGAAGCAAAAGATTTACCGTTATCAGAACGTCTTTTAAAAAAAAAAGGTTTTTTTTTAATGTGCGAAATAGCAAATTGTGCGAAAGTCGAGGGCCGCATGTATATGATAAATATTTTGAATCAATAATATGTATATGTGATAATTAAAATATATTCTTAAAAATAAATATTTAATGTCTATACATTTGTAACTCTCCTAACAAAATTATTCTTCATCGAATTTCTAGAATTTTATTCTGAATATTTGTAACGGAAACATTTCATTCAGATGTATTACTACATATTTCAAGTATGTTTACCATTGTGCAAATAAAAAATATCGAGAACGTTTTTAACCGGCACGTACAACGTTGCAATTTACACAGGAATGCACCGTAGACTGCATTAAAATATCGGGTGCATTAAAATAAAAGGATACGTATGTGGGGAGGAGATGTGAGAACAGATTTATTGCTGTCTCCGCGCAAAACCTTAAAATCTTATCGTACACGCGAGCTTGAATATGGAGAATGCTTTTGAAACGATTCTAACGTCTCTAACATATGTGCTGCATCTTAAACGAATACGCTGGATTGTAATTTTTCTATCCACATAGAGTTAACGTGGTAGTCTTTAAGTGGTATATGTAAATATATGATTCCACTTATTATAAACAGATTATATTGTATAATATTAGCACAACATGGATTTGTCAAATAGATTGATCGCAATAGAAATTGTTTTCATTTTTATTTAGTAAGACTATCAAATGTATTTAAAATGAAACTAGCAAAATGGAAAAATTGTATATTATCTTTAATAATATAAGTTACTGAACCTACAATCCGTGAACTTTTTGCCCATTCTTCGTAGCTTGTGTACTCTTTCATGTATTTCTAAAAATATCCGTTGTAAAAAATCTTGACGTTTCGTGTTGACAAACTCTCATATACGTTTTATTCCCTTTTTATTAGATCCTTTCGTTGTATACATGGCGAGTTTGACCTCATACATGCGCCGTATAAACTTGGTCAAAATAAAAAGTTATGACAAGAGATTTTGCCCTTGAAATCCCTACAAAATCTCAACTGTTCCTCGACGCAAATAAAAGAGCTTTGTTTACACATTATTTACAGAAAGGACGGATTACATTCCGTCTGTTTACTCGTCTTTCATTTCGACTTCCCGGAACAACGGCAACCCTTAACCGGAGTGCTTCTGGTCCAATTGCCCCAAGCATTTTAAAGTATTAAATTCTGTATTCAAACCTATTCATAGAGTATATTTTTCCTAGAAATAGGGTCATATACCTTTGTAGTTAGAATCCAAAATGTATGTTGTAATGTTTTATTTATTATTATAGGAAAAACTTGGTCGAAAACATGAATGCTTTTATATATTTATACATGGATTCTTAGAAATGCCGGCATTACAATAATGCGTCAACATGTTTAGATTTTACTTATTTTCTTTAGTAAATAAAAAGAGTGCAATTGATTTGTTTTTCGTGAAATATTTTTTCGATCTAAATTTCTTTCTTTAAAAAATGTAAATTTTAGTTGTAACAATTTGAACATCTTTGTTTCATTTATGATTAGCTCGGACAATAAATTTCTTTAGAGAGTTAAATCAATTTACTTTACGTCTCGTTTTACGACTTTACTACTCAGTGCAACAAAGTTAACGCCGCTGAGCGAATAAATTTTTATTCTCCATTCCGACCAATCCGGTCGTGTATTCGAAGTACCTAACGTTCAAACAACAACATAATCCAAGAATGTTCGTTCAGAAAGGACCGTGTGAAGCTCAACGACGTCTTAAGGCGAAAATTGCTCGAAACCCTCTTACACGTAATACGGACCATGATGGCGTCATTACAAAGATGAAATGTTAAATTGGCGCAGAGTCGGCCGAGCGAATTAATTTCATGGGTCCCCCCGGACGCTCGCCGCCCGGATACCCCACACTAAACAATTTTTCAAATGCAACTCGCGGTTTCGCCTCGATTGAGCACTTTTACGACAATCCTAATGATTCCCTCTTTCCTAGGGGGAATGTGAACACGTTGTATAAAAAGTAATATATATTTGCCTAGATAAATATATATGTGTTTCATAACAGCGCAAACCAAACCTAATTTATTCTTTATTGTTCAATGCAAAACCGAAACATATAATAAAAAAAATTTTTAGCACTGATATGTCAAAAGCAAATCAATATTACCTAATCTTTCGATTCGATAAAGGTATTTCTGTATCATGAAACGCTTTTGCAACGGTAGTTGTAAAACTATCATTAGAGAATTAGTAATATAAATGGTCTAAGAAGCAGTAGTTTATGTTGATGCTTATATCGCTAAGATGCGCATAATTAAGTATGATGACAATTGGATTTTTAATTATATATTTATACTCACTGAATTTAAAATACCTAAATCTTGCTTGAACTTAAATATGTTCGACTGAATAATTTTTGAAGCAAACAAAATGTAATGTTACACCAGCTAAATAGTGGGTTCCACTCAACTTATAACAGTGAAGTCAGCAATGGGTGCAGCGCTACCTATATTGACATTATCTTGGATTGTGATATGAATTTTTGAACTAATGTTTAATTTAAATACAAAACTGTTTCTTACAATAAGTTTTTCACATGCCAATTTGTTGTTTTTGTAATTTAATATAAGCGAAACTCAGTGAAGTAAAGATTAAAACTTATTTTTCACAAATTTAATTTATATGTTCTTGCCTTAGGGTCATTGTACAATATATTAAACTCAATTCTCAAATTTACGAGAATTAATTGAATGAGCTTTAATTTTCACAACTTACAAATAAAAATAATTTTAAGCAATATATATACAGAAGCAAGGGAATTTTAATAATACGTTTATATTGGCAATTCCGCTTTTAGTTTCACTTCTATCGGAAGCGAATACATTGTTTTTTCTCTCTTTTTGTGTTCATTTGCATTTATTTATTTTCGTCGGGTTCGTAACACACCATCCACGAAACCGACCCAATTCTGTAGAATAGTATCAGCAAAAAAAACATAAGGCGATTGAAAAAGCTTATGTAATGATCGACACAAGGCACGCGAGAAAATCGTTTTGTGCGTGGATTTCTGGAACGATTTTCATTAAACGATCATGTGGCACATAATGCGAATGAAAAAATATTTTAAAAAGCGCAATAATACGTATATAATTACCGAAGAAATAAAAACGACTTCTAATCAGTAAGAGTCATAAATTTACAATGCAGTATTACATTTGCCTAAGTAATAATTCACTCGAACGCTATTTGCATTAATGACACTTCTCGAGTGCTCGTAAAAATAAGGGCTGTGTACTTAGAAGTGCGTTATAATGGAGGAAAAAAATAGGGAGCGAATATAATATATAATACGCTGTAATAATGCATATATGTCACGAGTGGGTTCAAAATACATGGCTTTTATGTTCGCGAAAGTTGTTATAAAAATATACTATGTGCTCAATGATAAATCTTGTTATGTGCTTGCGCCATGTGAATTTTATGAGATTATTCTAGTGTTTCGGTATAATAAAACATAATATAGAAAAAATCGTGCCTAGGAGAAAATGAGAATCTGAGCATTATTTAAAAACAAGTATTAAGCAATGCTGATTAAAATCTGGAACGCTAGATGTTACTGAGTTACCGTTATCTTAATTCGAGTAGATTTTTCATTATATATACAGCAAAAGGTTTTTTTATATATCTAAATAAATTTCGTAGAAGATTGTTTAGCCGCGCAGCGAGAAGTTAAGCAATATTTTTCATGAATCTTTGAATGGCAAGTAGAGTCTCCAATTCGAGTAATCGAGTACTAGATACTCGAGTATTTTTGTCTATTTTTCAAGTACTTTATAATCGAGTATTTTGAAAATTACTCGATTAATACTCGAAATTAAAAAAATTTGAAATATTTCAGAAACAAAAATAACTTTAACTCGGTCCTGTAAAGGTTAACGTCTTGCTTTTATTTGGCGTTTATGCCCGAAGTCCCGAGCTAGAGCGGTTACTATCAGGTATAATTTTTTCATAGATCCATAGTTGCATAGTTCCGGTCGTCGGCTATGTTAGTGGGTACGACGGAGAAATTTCTTTTGTGTTTTCTGTTTGACAGTCCCGACTTATCTAATTTATGGCAATGAACAATATGAAATATCAACAAAATTTTTTTTTAGGTTTTATGACTATGCAGTTGTAGCGTAAAGTGTTGTCAATTGTTTATACTGATCCCTCAGTTAAAAATATAAATCAAAACAATTGTGTGTTTTAAAGGCATTTAAAGTAAAGTCAGTTCTTTGCGAACCGTTTAGCTCTAGAGTGAAAGGGATTCACCCAAATACATCTTCGAAGGATATAGATTTAAATTCTTCGCATTAATCAGAAGAAGTAGAATATTGTATATTGTTAAGAAAAAAAATCTATTCAAGAAGAATTTCAAAATACTATTTTGTCAATAGTCGAAGGAAATAAGAGAAAAGCAGAGAAGAGAATGAAAGAAAAGAACATTGAAAGAGAGTTCAAAAAATTTTATATCTATAAAAAGCGAACAGATATAAATTAGAAGGCTTATCCAACGCGTTAATGACAATACGACCAACATCAACAGCAACGGAAAGGGTTTTTTCCATAACGGGAATAATAAAACCAAAGGTTAGCAGTAATATTAAATTCGAGACACTTTTTGCATTATTGTTTTTAAAAAGTATGTTCGTGAAGTTAAAATAATTGTAAAAATAAACATACTAAGTATTTTATTTATTTATTTATATGTGCACGAATTTGAATAATAGCTATTTTGGTACATTTGGTAAATACTCGAAAGTACTCGAGTACTCGAGTATTTTAAAATTTTAATATTCGATACTCGAGTAGTTGTTGGTTCGAGTAATTGGAGACTATTGGCAAGGGAAACGTATAATATTTGTTTAAATTGAAATTATTCTTTTATCTCTCACAAACGATGTGATTTTTTTTGTATAGTAATATCTTAGTGTCATAAATATTGTTTTACAAAATATATACTAAAAATACCAATTTATAAAATATCTTGTAAACAATATTTTAATTTGAAAAAGGTGCTCTCTTTATTGAGAAACGCAGAAAAGTTGTTAGGGCTTTTTTTCCTTACAATTTAATTTTGTACATGTCAATAATAGAGGTATTAGCTAAAAGCATACCTTCAAGGGCTTGATGCTTTTATGTTTTTTTCATTGTACAATGTTCTCTAATTAATAACATTTTAAATCTACAATTAAGTTTTTAAGGTTTAGTATCAAAAACTCAACTTGATATTATTAACTCAAAATATAAAAACGTTCAAAATCTCACTACGTAAAGCTGCGCTGATTATTGACAAAACGGAAAAGAGCAAAAAATCAGCTGCTTCTCTCTTCACGTAAACCTTACTATAACGTTCGAAATTCATAGTTAAATATAAACTTCGGAAACTAATAGATTTTTCAGACACAAACAAGGTTACCAAAACTATACGTAAATATTTTATCATTGATTTAAAACGTCGGACCCGGCACTTTACAGTAAATATGATTTTTTCAGTAAATATATATATAATTTTACCCACTGTTTTATTTAAGACTTATTTGCATATATTTGCCTAGCAGATACAATTTTTACTAGAAAAAATATAATTATACTAACTATATGCTGCCCTTTAATATCCATAAGACTTAATTTGAAAATAACAAAAAATCCATTTTATGTTCTAACTCAAACCTAACCTATAGTTAGTCTTAGGAATTTCATCATGTCAAGCTCGATTTATTTAGTTAGTTAAGATTAGGTTTGAACAGCAATAATATGTATTACAACTATTACAGTAAATATGTATTTTAAGTAAAATATATTTATACTAGTATAAATATAATTTTACTTACTAGGCCAGTTGAAATGTATCAATCAATTTATACAATAAACCAGAAAAAAATTGTGACATTTTCACATGTCATTCTGGAAGCCATTTTTATGTCAAGTGTGCTATTTTCAAGCTAAACAAAGACGTGCTAATAATGACAATAAATACGTGTCAATGAAACCGCTGAAGAAACTGAACAGCGACATGCTGATGACCAATTTCGCGAAGATCGGAGACTAAAAATATTGTGTATAGCCAAGTATTCAAATATTTTTTTTTATATTTATGAGTTAGAATCTATCCCTGGCGAAACAGTGTAATAAAGCTAGTTGATTTACAATTTATTTTTTGTGATGTGTTGCCTATTATTTAAATTAAAATTAGCTATTAGTGTACAGCATTTAACAATGAGAGCTCATTACTTTCAGTTAAATACCACAACTTACGTCGCTTTTTTTGCACGTTTCACGCCTATCAAATTACAGTTTAGAGCAGCATATAAATTAGCACCTGTCAAATAAATTATATTTTTACTACTAGCGGTGAAAAATTATTCCGAAATTTTTATTTTACTGAAATTTAAGCGAAATTGTATTTACTATAAAATATACAATAATTACACAGATTGTTTTGCATAATAATATTAATTTATAACTAAACAATTTTCGATATATGTACATATACTAATATACACCCTAACATAGTGAAAATACGAATTAATTTTACTAGATTACTATTATTATTGTTTTATATATATTTTTATATTTAAAATACAAATTTTATTTTCATTTAGTATAATTGTGAGCAATAGCCCAGTAATAAATAATCATTTGTTAAAACGATAAATTTGCTATTAGCTATCAGCCGATTTAATATTATCAATTTATTAGATTCTCGGAAGGCTTGGAACACTTATTTAAAACTTAATGAGGATATATATATATATGTATTATGAATTTTTTAGATACTTCAATATTTACAAATTTACTTTTGATTTTAACGTACATTTTTTATGGCATTTGAATGTCGCTTTCATTTGCATATGAAAAGCCGCCAAATTGGGGTGAAATTCTTATCGACCATAAAGCAGATTACTTTATAGCATTGCTCTGATTCAAAGCCAGCACTATTACATAAAACTTTCCAAACTTAAACCAAATATTCTCCAACAGTAAATAAAATCATTAACTTCCTCACCAAAATCCCGTCAGGTTCGGCTAACGCCCAATAAATTCCATACTACTTACACCGTGTTTACGATTTGCAAGGCTCAAGTTTCAGAACCGATTTCTACACTGGTTTCTACAACTACAAAAATTAACCTATAAAAATCTCATGCAGCTCGTAGTTGAAAGTTAGGCCATTTCGTTTACGGTGTGCCAGGAACGTCGCCCCATTTTGCCCGAGCTGTTTGTAATAATGAAACTTGCCGTGTGCCCGGATAATGTAGTTGTACTACACTTGCGACTTGTATAATCCTGTATATGGATATGTGTATACAGCTGTACACACGTGTATCTTACACGTGTATACATGAGTCTAGTGAGATATCGGATTTGTGCTTGTAAGTAAACGATCTTGTATTTAATTGTTCCATTTAAAAAAATATTTGTGGTTTGCAACTGTGGCAAATCTTTTTGCCACAGATGCAAATCACGGTCGCATAATACCAGTAGATTTTAACAAGTCATTCGAAAGTACTTTGACTTTTGCAGTCAGTTAGACCTCAGAAAAGCTGTTTAATATATAGCTTATTTCAGTTACAAATATATAATTCGTCGGTCCAAGAATTTTGGTCGAATGAGTGATTGTCGAGTCATTTAACTGAGTGATTGCTGATTTAAATAAGTGTCATATCATTTATACTAGTAATTCAAGGAAGAAAAAGATTATTTAGAATATATTTTGTAATTGTTTAGCTTCACTTCCTATCCATTTATTTTGTAAAAGCTTAATTTTAAATGTGGCGGTTTGCAGGCGACCGTCTAATAATTACAAAGGATACATAGTACATGCAAGGTTACTAATATTTTTTCTGTACATGTCTGGAAGTAATTCCTGTGTGTTCTAAAATGTCGATTTCACAAATAGTTTGGTTAATCAAGCTTTCTGAATGGCTATTATCTTCTATTATCTTATATGTCATATTCATAAGTATTTGCATAGAGAAAACGTCTCGTCATTAATCGTCCATCGCACATTTGTAAATATTGTAATATAAAACACTTACTAGATTTCACATTGAGTCTCATTGACCACAAGGTCAATCACCTCTAGGGTTTCCAAACCCTAAATAACCTTGCTTCAATATTTTTGATTTTCAAACGGTTCAAAAGACCGTAGATCAATAAGACAACATTTCAATGATCTTTTTACGGTGAAATATAAAGATGAAGAATTATGTTTATAATTATATTGCGTTTGTCCACATTTGACCTAATTCATATAATAATTTACTTTGTTATGACTTTATATTATTATATCTGCTGTTCCTCGGAAACTAAACCAAGAAAAAAATAAACTTTACTCTGTCTACATACTACATGTATGTATGTAATGTAATAAAAATATTTAAATAGAATTACAAACATAAAAAATAATTAGCTATTTTTAATATATAAATAAATATATGTTGTACAATATATTAAACCACACATGCGCAATCGCCAATATGTGTAATATTAGGTCGAGTCACAAGTAAATAATTGAGTTTTTTGCAATAAAACTTTTACGACCTTCCAGTTAACAACCGTCATTACCCGCTGAGTAAGGTTATAGCTTTAAAAAAAATACGTTTTATGGTCACTTTTTTAGACATACAGAGTGACTCCAACAAAAAATCACTAATTCCACTTAAATTTAATATTTGCGACAATTTATTTATTTTAGTTATATGTATATGAATATATAATAATACGGGCAACGTATTCATATATATACATATATATTGTAGCACTTCATTCCTCTGAAACGATTACCTGTCAGTCTCACTGAATTAGTCACCAGATTTGTTGTTGTTGGTTATGCGGAAAATTAGCACAAATTAGGCGAGCAACTAAACCGCTGATTAATATTTGATTAATCTAGCCGACGAATACTTGAATCAAAATTAGATTTGAGCTCGAATGAGTATTCTCATTGCTAACAGTAAATCAATAAATCTGATATTCAAGGTTAAATAAAATGCTAATATATTAATATAAACGCATTCGGATTTTTTACATAATAATGTTTTTTTTTTATCCAATTCATGGACAGATATATGGAAATTTTTAAATTGATAAAATAATTAGTTTAGTATGATTATTTGTAAATACAATAACAATGAAAACTAACATAAATATTAGTTTTCAACCAAATAATAAAAACGAGGCTTTTTAAGTAACCAAAAACAAAAAGTAACACAGTTATTTTTGTCATTACAAATAGACAATAGTATTTAATTAAGCCAGTTACTTCCCAGAAATGTTCCTATAAACAAAATAATAATGTGTCCCAGATTAAGTTTTATTATATTGCGAACTCAATGCTGTGGCTAAAAATATTGCAGTAGTATTAATAAATCTTAAAACAAAGATAGCAAATATACTTAACATACAATGGAGGGATTCATTTTTAGTCACGGTCATTAACAATGAGGCAATCGCCCTTCTAAATGTGCCTATATGTGTGGCCGCCACAAATCATTCCAACGCATTAACGTATAACTAACGTATAACAAAATAACAAACAATTTTGTCTTTAAAAATATTCTTCTGACCATGTGTTCGCCAAAGAAAAATGTTGCTCTTGCCACCGCCACCCCTGTGTTGCCATAGTGCCGCCTAGCTTGTGGGCAAATGCATTAGCCCCAACTGATAATTGCTTAAAATAGAGATTAACTGCTCATACAAAAATATTGTCGAAACGCTTTTTTAACGATGACGCGGTATAAAATCAACGATTTTTTTATTGTAACTCTTACTGACTTTCCCCCGTAAAACGGATTAAAATACAACAAATATTTTAATAAAGTTCAAATTAAACCTACACATTATTCAAATATTTGATAATGAGAACGTTTATAAAGTTGGCCAGCTTCATAAAACAATCTCGCAATGGTGAAATCGCTCTCCACGTTCTGCCTCGCAGCTCAGGTACATAAGTCTCCACCGTGAAAGCATTCGCCTATGAACTTTCGCAGAATACGAAAACTTTTAAAGACTTTTTCATCGCACTACCTAGAGAGGCAGTACTGGCATAGTGCTTCGCGACAGTAGTAACGAGAAATGAAAAGGAAGACTAGTGGCGCGACTTTCGAAATTGCAAAGGCGTAACACGCGAGGCGGCTTTATGCTGAGAGCGCTTCCACCGGAATAATTCGGCGGAAATTTGTGTGTTTGGTTGGCGGTGGGGGGAGGAGGTCGAGAGGTGGGTCGGTGACGAGGCTCAGACTTGTGGAAACGTTATGTGTGACTGGATGTTGTGTTTAGTTTTATCCTTTGTCTCGACACGTTCCCAGACTTAACTCCCGGGTTGTGTGTGTGAATGGGTTAAATCTTAATTATGTTTTGATTTCAAATGCGGAACGCGAAAGTTTAGCTCAAGAGGCTCATGCTCACACACGGAACCTCCTTTACTAATAATTTTAAACCAAGACACAACACCGCAGCAGCCACCATATTAAGACCACTTTTCTTGAGCGTAATCCTCGTTAACAAGAACTCGTACAATGGTCTTATTCGTGACGGAGTTACGCACAATTTGCAATAAAATTGTATTTATATTAATAACTTATTAAAATCGTACAATTTATTTAAGATAATGTTTATTCTAATACTTATGACATACTTGAAATATGTATTGTATATATTTATTTCAGAATCATTAGCAAAAATAATATATCAAATAGCAGTCACAATTTCTAAAGTTTCTAATTAGAAATATTGATCACGAAAAATATATTATTCTCAATAAATATATGATAGTAGAAATATCACTTTTAAGAAGAATTTAGGCGAATATTACAAACAACTAAAAATCTAGTTATTAAAAAATTAAATCATAGTAAATGATTAACCGAAGCATATTCCCACATAAAATCAGATCCAATTGCATAATATGATGTATAAACCTTAAAGTATGTATGCTGGATGAATTGTGCTGAAGAATACGTAACGAGTTCGAATATATTACATTTTTTTTGCTTCGTAATAATGTAAAATAAAATATATAAAAAAAGACCAGAAATAATTATAGATTTTATTTTAATTATTTTTATTACCAATCGATATATTTTCACTACCAACATATACTATATCATTAAATAATACAAAAAAATGCATCACTAAATCGTTGAGTAATTTGAAGCATTACGATTCGATTTTTCAGCATAATGCCGTAATTTGTATTCATATACTTCCTGGAGGGGTGTGTGAGTGTGTCTACACTTTTTCACAGATACTTATCGATTCCGTTTTGCTCAACTTTCACCTCGCGCTCTTCGCTCATTTTCTGCGATAGCGGAATAAATATGCTATCGTTGACGCAGAAAATTGGAACGTGTAAATTTTTTTTCTTGCAAAACTTTGCGAAAGCGAAAACTACGGAACGTTTTTTTTTTCGCGCGTCGTACATCTTATCGTAAGCAGCTTAACCTTAATGAGAAAATCCAGAAAACAACATCAAAACCGCACAGTTTTTTTTATTTATATACTCGTACTGTAGTGCTTTTTAACATAAATATACATACTTAAACATATATAGTGTTTAATACTTGAATTAGCGTACTAAAGTCACATAAAAAATAGATGGCAATAAATAGATTAAAGTCGCATAAATTACTTTGTTTTTTAATATACTTGTAACTACTGTATTTTATGAGAATCCTAGCTTATCAAACTGAGAAATAATTGCTTCAGTCTTAAAATTTTTACTTGCAATTTACTACAATCACAGTAGTGGGTATTTGGTTGCGTCAGAAGTCGTCGTTATTTGGTCTCGAGCGCATATTTTAGAGGTGATGCTCGAACCGGAGGAGAGTGGTCGAAGAAGTCTGTGGAGTGAAGTACTAGTCGAGGTGTAGTAAAGTGTGTGTAGTTTGGTTTTGAGCTGTGTTATATACACGAGCGAATCAATGGTTAGAATGTTGAGGCGTAGTGGAGTCGATTCAGTTTAGGTTCAGTTTTGCTACCGCGTTATGTACACAATCATGCGGGTCTGCCGTATCCCCACCATGTTGGTTCGTAAATATAAAAAAAAATACATTTTAACTATTATCTGGATCGTCCGTGGGACATCAGATGCTCGTGTAAATTAGTTTTGAGTTATTCCAAAAACATATAAACAGAGTTTTACAAAATTAGGTCATACGTTGCTTTTAAATAATGACAATGATTAGAAATAACAATTGTGTTTTTGCTAGAAAACTAATTTATGTGTGTGATTTTTAAATACAAAATCATTTTAATCGAATTAACATTTTTTGTACAAATAACTATTTTTAATTACATTTATTTTAGTAGGGTAAAATTAAAAAAAAAAATAGAAGTAATACATTATTAGAAAACAATTTAGCATGGTCTTGGTTGTAGACAACTTTTCCCTGTTAGATGTTTTCAAAAAGCTCAAACAAATAATAATATGTTGTTAAAATTTCTTGTGGTTAGAAAAGTAGATAAGAAAATATTTGATAGCACAACTTCTTTAACTTTTAGAAAGGTAAACTTGTAATGTGTAGTCAAGGATTAGACTTTTATGATTGACTGTTGACTCTCAGCTGGAATGGTTTCGCCAGATTCTGAAAAGCTTTTGGACAGCTATGCAAATAACTTTCAGTGGTCGTAACAGAATTACTTTTTACCGCATGTATACAATGTTGTTTCGTATTTTATTTTATGCGTAAAAAAGGTAAAACAACATACGATTTTTTATGGTTTTCAGTTCGATTGTGTGGCGTCCGTTTGTCAAGCTTTTTAAATTTAAATTTCTGTTTCAAGTGGTCCAGAGCTGTTGTACCACTAACATTAAGTTTTCAAATTGTTGAGACTGATTCTAATTTAACTAACATCTTCAGTTGCTTAACATTACTATTTTTTTAACAATTATATTGTACGTTCCTAGAAATTTTATTTATTTATTGTGAATTTTGCTGGTAAATTTAACCCTTTTGCGCGCAAATGGCGAAAACGGTCGATATATCGACCGACGACATAACGGTCTATAATTCAGTACCTATTCATAATAAAATCTTCCTTAGCATCCCAATATGTCATCGAGGAAGCTCTTTCGTTGATATATCGACCATATGAAATTAAGTTGTTGCTATAGGCCAAAACACGATAAAATCAAAAATCAAAATAAAATATTACAAAACTCTAAAAGAATTATTTTTTAACAATATTTCTTTATATGTGTATATGTAATATATTTCAAACAATATATTATATTTGTGTGCCAATATTTGATCGTTCATTATATAATAAACATATTTTTAAAATATCACCCTAAGTGGTCAAAGGTCGATATATCAACCGACAAAATTTTCGAAATTTCCCAAAAAAAAATTCTTTTTTTAATTTTTTTTATTAAAATTACTTTTTATATATAATAAAAGTTCTAAAAAGTAATTTTTTAACTCTTAATTCCAAAATAATTAATTTGCGCGCTAAAGGGTTAAACTCTTCGAAAATAATGCTCCCATTAGTATATTTTTCATTCTTAATTAAATAGAAAAATAATGTAAATGCTAATTTTTTATTTCATATTATATTAACATATATGCAATAAAATTTAATATAGCTAAATAATAAAAAAACAATTATTTTCTTTGAAACCAAATATAAATTAACATATAATTTTAGATGAATAATAAAATATAAAAATAACCTAGATATTACAGTTTCTTACCGTTCATATTTCTCTAAATAATTTTATATTTTTATTATGCAGCTTGAGTTCAGAATTGAGGTTTTGGATAAATTTTTTTTATAATGAAAATTTTGAGGGTATATGGATTTTAATATAGAAAATAAAAATTGGTAAGGAAATTCTTTGAAATGGTAATTATGTTCTCGACCTTGAGTAAGCATTTTTATCTAAATAAACTCACCTTTGATTTAAAAAGAAGGAATTCTGAAGATAAAGGATCGAGACGTCCTTGATTACGTCTTTGGACAACTTTGTGTTGGTGGCAGTCGGAATTCAGGAAATTTCAGAAAGAAGATATTAAATAGATTGTTTCGGCTCCAAAGAAGAATAGAATGAGAGACTGAGAATATACTTTACCTGACACTGTATATTGTGTATATACATATATGTTATTTATATACATATAGTATACATATATATAGATTGAGAAAGCTGATAGCGCTGTTTACTATTTAACAATTATCTATATTATTGTGAAAAATATTGATAGAACAAAAACTAAATTTTCAAAATATATAATATATTTATATAAATTTATTTTATAATTTAAATGAATATAATTGATGTTTAATAATTTATATTAAATAATATTTCACTAGCGTTAACAGAGAAGTTAAATCAGTTTTTTTTTACTAGTGCCTGTTTAATAAAAAGAGCACGTTAGACAAATGGTATATAATATCTGAAAGACTTGGGTTTCAAAACCCATACGAACCTTAATTTTTTTAAATTTCTATCGTGTCTGGGAGATCAAAATTAGTGATTAGTATAGGTTTATAATTCCGATCGATCAACACATATTAGGTATTTCAAGATTTTCTTAATCTTACATATGAGTATCTTAATGATTATTTCAAATCTAGCTAAATCGAATATAATAAATAAAAAACATTTTTCAATAGATTATAATGTTAAATAAAAATAGGATCTTTAAGCTAAAAAAAATACAAATAATATTAGTTAAAACCCATTTTTAAGTAAAGAATAATAACTTTTTTTCGTGTTTTATAATAAAAATAATAATATTATATATAAATCTTACAAAAAAATATTATGACACATAACTTTAAATTATTTAAAATATACTTACAACTTATTTATCTAAAAGCTAAAATTATTATTAATATTATTTTACATCTAATATTTTTAGATATTTTATAGTTTAGTTTTAGATAAGAATTAAATATTATTTTATGTAACAATCGTAACAAAAAAATGAATTCACACAATAATTCATGATATTAAAAGACTAAACCATATTACAAATAAAATTTCAGAATTTTTTTCTTATTAAAATACCAATTTAATAAAAATTATGTTTACCTGTCCGTAATAAAGCATCATTTTTACTGAATTATTGAGTTGTTCATTTTATTAGCATTTTTGGTAATTTGATTTGTTTTAAAGTTGCAATGACGGTAAGCAGCTGAAACAGTAGTTCCCTAAAGTGCAGAGTAAATTTTAGCTAACTATGCCCAGGTATTTGAAACTCGCTCTCTATTTAATGCAATTTCAATTATAGTGTATACCAATAATAATACTACATACACACACAAATGTTTAAACCCATATCCGTACGTTACCATTGGTTGTGTATAATAGATTCGGCATCTGTTGGGATATACACCGACATGTGAATTTCAATGCCCTGTTCCGTTTATGCATTATTGATAATGTAAGTGGTCGTGGACCCAAACAATGGCGAATCAAACGCGCCTTAATCAAATAAATGCAAATGCCTTTAGGGAGAATGTACTGAATAGGTACTTAAGCTATATATCGGCCTGAGGTGAAATTTTTATGCACCCTTTATTTAAATAAACCCTGGTACAATTACCGATATTGGCGTATTCGTTACAATAGAAGGGGAGCTGGTGCGAATGCATTCATTTACGCCATTTAATCGCGCCAGTTGTTCGATGAGATATAATGTACCATGTTCAATTAATAATATGTATTAAAGCGATAGATGTGTACCTAGAATATATGACGTATTAGTAAATAAAGTTCAATATTTATACATTACACATTACATACAAAATAAAAAAATATAGTCAACTCTTTTTAGATTTAGTGTCGACATCGAATTATGTAGATTTCATCGACTACGACAATTCGTCATAGTTGCAAAGTTTTTGTAGAGACTAAAAAAATATGAAACAATCACTTTTATCACAAATGTCTACTAATATAAAAATGTTATCTTTAAATGACTCTTAATCACATGCAAACTTAAGTAGTCTCACCTCACTTAGTATTTCAAAATATATCTAAAAATATTTTATATCAATGCCCTGTATAGCCACGATCAAGTTTCTTATTACTGACCTAAATGCTCAGAATGGCAGTGCGAAATCTCCCCTTTGATTTATATGATTATACATTATTTATTTGTGAGCCACTAATTTTGTTTACACTGTATAATGTGTACATACAATACCTATATATACATATATTCAATTTTACATTAATATATAGGCTATTATGCCGCATTGGAGGTAATTTGTCAGGTGATTAATGCCAGGATTTTATTAATTTTTTTTATTTTAATAAAAAAATAACGGCATTACAAAATACAGAAAGAAAGAGACAGAGATAGAGCACTCATCGATAATAACAACCGCATATTTTGAGCGATTATTTGCGCCCTGAATCAGCATTCGTACACGAGTGGACATGAATGTTGCTAGGGCATTTTGGAACAATACAGTTTCCGATTCGCCGGTCAAATTTCGCTGCCGGAGCTCCAATTTAATGGTCAAATAAGTACTTAATCAACGCATTTGCCGAATATTTTTAACCAAATGGATTATTTTTTGTTTGCGCGGCGTCCAAGTGCTCTAAATTTAACCCGTTCCCGTTCACTTGCGTAGCGGGGGTAATCCATTTTTATTATTACACAGCAAGAGCGAACGTTCGATAAAAAAATATGTATATACATAAATATTAGCATAGATTAATAACGTTTGTCCAACCATGCGCTTGTGTACAAAAGAGTGATAATTAAAAATAACGACCGTCGTTATGCGAAAACCTGATATGTATATTGTCACCGTGATCTTTTCGAGAAAACAGAATGGTTTTAAACTTATTTAAATATAATACGATTTTCTAGCTAATCAACAATAGTTTTTAGTTCCGAACTATTCCTAGCTTATATTTCTTAGTGCCTGCCCTAAGACATTTTTTCCAGTAATTCTAATATGCTTCATGTTTTTGTGTAGCATTTTTTTTCTAGTAATAGAAGAACTTTAAAGATTTTTTTTGTTTAATCTGTGTTGTCATGTCTTCATTTATTAGTAGTTTGATGTAATATTTTCTACTTTTTGAATTTTTTAATGGTTAAGTTATGGTCCGAGGCCATATTAGTTCCACGATTTGACCTGAAGTTTATTAGATTGAGCATAGGTGTATGTATACCTTGAGTCAATGAGGACGCGGACAATTTAGTCTACATTTCTACTGTCGGGGGTTTTCCATATGCCTTTGCGGATTTCTCTACATGAAAATATAGTACCACTAAAAGACGCCCTGAAGTTTACAAGCCTTGTAATATTAGCATTATATTAATTGTGTAGACTGATTGCAAATTGTATATAAATTGTCTCTTTTTCTACTTTGGGGTTCATGTCTCTTATGACTTATGACCATGTTTATTTCGTTTCTTGGACAAGCATCCTATATTATTTTTTGAGGTATAGAACCTAAAAATTGAATAAAATACATAAAAATAGTGTTAATTGTCATGGTATTGGCTTAATTGAAAAAATAATTTATAATATTTGTGTTTAAATATGATTTTCTATGAATAAAGTACAATCTGGAAGTCCAATTTTTGACCACTTTTTCGAGCAGCTGGAGCCTTACATCAGCAATAACGCGGCGAATGTTGGCTTCCAAGTCGTCCATCGTCTCTGGTTTATCGGCGTATACTAGCGACTTTACATATCTCCACAGAAAATAATCAAAAAGTATTTAATCAAACGATCTCGGAAGCCTCCTTATGCGCTCATCAAATATTTCCTTCAATAAATTCTTCTTGTGAATTTTCTCCAAATGCGGTAATTGTGCTTCTTGACGTAGCCATTCAACCAAAAATGAGCCTCATTGCTAAATAAAATTTTGTTTTAAAAATAAGGATCAAGAGATACATTCACTAAACGTACGGTAAAACAAGCGGATTCAATTCTTGATCCTCTAACTCGTACACTTAGATCTTTCCGTAAAATCTTTCATAACGTGGATGGACACAGCTCTAATTGCTGTGCACAATAACGAATCGGCTCATTCGAGACCTCCTCAATACTACGCTCAACAGCAGAAACAACTTATTCGGTGCGCACTGTATGACGTCTCTGCGGGTGCGTATTATCAATTAGAGTATGCGTAGTGCAAAAACGATCCATGGTTATTCAAATTACTTGCTATGTTGGACGATTATGTCGACCGTAAAGTGTTGTTTTGGCGTAAGTCTATTCGTAGTGAAATGGCAAACCAAACTAAGCACAAATCAGCTATCAGCTGTTAAATTGGCAGTCGCTAGAAAGAATGTTGCTAATTCGAAAAACACCCTAAATTATAGAAGTTTTAATGAAAAATAAGGACAATTTATATTTTTAGAAAAAAAATCTTTAAATTACACTTATTATGTATAATATATAACATCGGTGTTTCAATAACCACGATTTATTCCGCACATATCTTTGCATAAACACCGTGCCTAAAACATATCAGGCCATTTCCTTTATGCAAAGTCCTGCGAGGAAAGAGGGAAACCACTTATTTGATTCAGCACCTCAAGATGTTTGCCACGTCGCAAATAAAAGCTGATAAAAAAAAGATTACCACAGAGAAAACATATGAAAACTTTTATTAAAGGTATACCTTCGGGATAAAAATATATATTATATAATTGTAATTGTGTAAGGCTGTAAGCCATATTTACATATATTTATAAAAATAAATAAATTCTCTGATATTAAAAAAATCTATTTGAGCAAAAAGTTATACATATCTACATACATTTTATATATGTATATAATGTTCGATTGCTGAGCAATTTGAATTTGGCAAGTTACTCACAAAATTGCTCGCCACCAACTCTTGAGCCTTGTTAAAATTCATCTCACACCCGATATTGGATATAACTCCAAGAACAGTTATCGCCAACCGTTATTTAAATTGAACGAAAGTCGCTTAAAACTTTTTACCTAACGTCGTATATTTTTTTATCGCCAGCAATTGATTAAGTTTGCTTCTCTCGCGAAATACGCGCGTACAAAGCGCGAATTTATTTCGTTTTTTTTTGTTGTGATAAATTTCAGCGAAACAAACAAAAGTGTATTACGATGATGCAACTTGGTATACGTGAATATAAAAAGGACAATCTAATAAAAATAGTTTATGAAATTTAAACTATATTTAGTCCGACGAACTATTTTTGTACAAGTACAAAAAGTATAAATAATTGAATTTATTTCTTTTGGAATACATAATCTATTCCTTATGCATGTATAATAAGTTTCACTCTTATTTCATATATTTATGAACTGTCACGTTTTCTAAAAATAATAAACCTTACGATAATAAAAAATGTTGTATATTATACATCATGCTACAAAAGAATAACTTACTATCAAAAAATAATTCGAACTCTTCGAAAGTATTATAAGTGTATTAAATTAATTTAATAGACAACATTCTAGTTTTGAAATTTACATCTAATATTTATTTATATTAGATAGTATTTCTAATATTTTTCTCACGTATTATTTTAAATTTATTTTTTTCATGAATAAATTGTAATAATTTATTATTAGTATCTGTATATCAATAATAATGTATAATTGCAATATACTATTAATTTCTCATTAGAAATATTTTTTAAAGAAATCATTTTTAAATATAAAAATGAATTTATTTTTAAATAAAGTAACCTTGTGAATTATCTAGTTTCCAAATAAGTTTTAATATCCATTTATATGTTGGGTTTTTATTTATACTATAAATTAAACCATCATTTATTACATAGTAGTCTAACTTATATGTCAAAAATAATATGTTTTTTTAATCATTTATTAAATAAATTAACAGGTTTTGTTATGTTCGATTTAATTAGTGAACTACTTATAATGGTTTGTTCAAAGGAAACTATCTATTTATTTAAACTCATATTGATTTAGTCATAAGCTATGTTAAACTCGCTTGTGTTTACCTTACTTATTGGTAATCAGGAAAACGCTATATAAATTTGGACTTGTGTAACTTTATTGTAAATAAAGTTTACGTCAGTTTTCATTTAGGTAACGAATAGGGCTAGTGAGATGCAAATAGCTAAAGAGTGGTGTATGTTTATAAAGAGCTCTAAATACTTAGTTTGCTTAAGAGAGTTAGGGAGAGAAAAAAATCACAATGGAACACAAAGCATTAGTAGTTAAACAAACCCAGATTGTTTACAAGACAAATTGAGCTAAACAAATTATTTAGCTAATCATTCAATGAAGAGAACCTTTCAAAAAAAATGTTAAATATTAAATTAAAAATAGTAATATAAGTGTATATTCGGTGTAACACGTATCGTTACATATTGAATTACAAATATTTTTTAATAATATGGAAAAAATAATAGACATCTTTTTGTTAGTAGTTATATTCGTGTATACAGAATATATGCACAAAATCGGACTTTAAACGTATAATGATAACTCAAAGCACGTTTCCCGTTATATTTGTGTATCTAAATTTGCCTATATGATTAATTCACTAAATTATCAGTTCAAATATGTATATAGTGAGTATTTTATTATAAATTTTAATGTCTGTCTATGTACATAGTAAATACAATATTGTATCTATTAAATCAAAACTGACAATATTTATAATAAATCGTATGTTATGACATTGTTAAAAGGTGTTGTGCTATGTGCAATTTTTCTCTAGAGATCTCTCAGTTTATGGCTCAAGTTGAAAGCTCGACTCGAAAGCTCATTGTAAATTTACCCCGTTATCAAGATTTCGTACGAGGCTGTAACTTATTTTGAAGAATAAGATATCCAGACCGATCCATATCCTTCTTATTCCGCCGGCCGTAATGTATTCTGGCGTTTTGGCCGAAATAACGTTTCTTTTCCAACTCGGCACGCTTGTTATTAAAGTGAAAAATAGGCTTTTCTCGGGCTAGGAGGCAAACGTTTCTCCCTTAAGCCTGGCGCTTGCTAACTCAAAGGAGAACAACGTAATTAGATCTTTTTGAAGAGTTTTTTTCTTTGTTATTATACAAAAATAAATATTTACAGATGGGCACTGTGTACAGTGGTATAATATATTTTTTTGTATTTGTAAAAAAACATTTTATTACAATTTAATACGTTTTCATTGTGTCCAAATGTCAAAAAAAAATTATATCATGCTTGAAATGGATATTCGTTGTCATATTAATCTGGAAACAATGCGTTTCATCACATTTTTTTTTCTTGTTTAAACAATGAAATTGATTAGTTGTTTTATGAACAGTTCAATTGAAATGTAAAGTTTTAAAAACCCTCTAGTAAATTAAAAAAGTTCTAAACGACCTGCTGATTTATGGACTGGAGTAATGAAGTGGTGTTAGGAGGAAGAAATTTGCTCTTAATGAACCCTTCAGTAAATCATTTTCACGGTCTGGAGGATGAGCAGAGACATTCTCCATAACCAACAAGACTAAATGTGGCAAAATCTGCTCCCAAATGTATATCTTTGGTGCCATTGGTTCGGGAAAAAGTGACGCAGTACACATTGCAAGATATCGCTCGTTTATCAAGTCAAAATTAATAAAAAAAATGCACGTATTATAATACACTCGTAATTCAAGTTTAAATTGAGGTTTTACTATATATATTATATAGTTAAAAATAATTACATAATTTACACAAAAAATGTAATTTTATTCAGTTGACATACAAAAAAACACGTCTAAGAAAGTCTTGTACATATAAATCATAATATTCAATCCTTAATAAAGGTTCACAAATATAGCACTAGCAAAATAAATATTTATTATTTAATTCATGTATACAAAAATAAAAAAGAAACCTAATTTTATAATTTATTTCTTAATGCACGAATGTTCATTTAGGAAGCTCGTTACAGTTTTATTTTTGCGGATTGTCCTAGAAATATTATTATAAAAATTCACATCTCCGTTCATATTATCAACTATTTCTATATCTGTAACTATTTTTATAGTACAATTATTATATATACATACATTTAGTCTAAACATATTATTTTTTATTTAATTTAATATTTATTTAATTTACAACTTCTTTAATATTATCACCTATGCAATACATTATTGTGTCATCAAACAGATGTATTTTACACTTTTTTACATTATTACCTATATCATTTATTAATAATATAAATAGCAATGGTCCCAATTTAAGCTCCTGTGGTACACTGTGAAATATTACTTTATGTTTAGAATATGCATAATTTATTTTAATCCTTAGCTTTTTTTTTTAATAATTAACAAGGCATTTTAATATGATATTCTCTAATTTCTTCATTACTATTATTTTGTATATTGTTTCGAAAGCTCTCTTGAAATCTAAGAAAACTGCTCCAATAATTTCGTTTGTATCTCTTGGCCAAAAATCAATCATTGAACACTACTTTTATTGTAATCTCAATGGAATGTTCTTCTCTGAATCCCGATTGTTTGAGAAATAATAAAATACTTTAATTGTTCGATAACTACTTCTTCCATCACTTTTTCTATACAAAGTAATATGTTAATTGGTCTCATATCCTCAATCATTTTACTATTTTTTTTAGGTATAGCTATAATAATAGCAATCTTCAAATTATCACGTATTTCTGCTTCGTATTGTGCTTTATTTACTATATATTGTAATTTACTATTTCCTTTATAAGTTTTTTTAATTATATTTACATCTAATTCATTAGTACTGGTTCCTTTTTTTTAATTTATTTATTATGTTATGAATTTATTCTAAAAATGCTGATTTAAAACCGCAAAATTTTACATTCAATGTTTCATTATTATACTGTACTAAATTATTGAACTAAGGTATTAAATTCACAATATTTTTTTTATTCTCAATGTAGTATGTATTCATTTTTTATTATATGAGGATCTTTATTTATAATATATTTCCATGATGTTTATAAATATATCAGAAATTAAAGCAAAAAATTGAATACTTAAATTTTGTAAAAAAACCTAAGGAATCATAATGAAACGAAAGTAATTTCATAATATATAAATTTAAAAATCAGAATCTAAAACCAAAATTTTTACAATAAATAAATATGTATATACAATGTAAAACTTTATCAATATAAACCATATAGTACATTTTTATGTATTATTTAATAAATATAATAAACGTTACGTTAAATAAAAGATATGTTAAAAAATGACAGTAATATATATAAATTCAGATTTTTTTAAGCCTATGGATTACACCGTTTCGATTGTAGGATGAAAAACGAAAGGTTAATATAACAAGCAAATTTATTATTATTTTATTTATTTATTTATTCATTCATGTTTCGAAAGCATTCGCAAAAAATAATAAAAATTTAACACAAAAACACATTCATTACATATTTTACATATACATTTAAATTATACCTTTATAAACAAATATTTTCAGGTGAATAATTTTATTTTCAAGTAAAAATAACTTCCAAATATTTCTGATAAATATGTTTTGAAAAACTCACAACCCTAATATTTTAATAATTAATTCTTGAATGTCACACAAATTTAAAACTTTATTACTACTACAAAAATGCTAAAAGATATTAATTAATTGATATTGGATACATGAATTTTAAATAACCATTTAATGTATCACCATAAAATTTATATACGTATATTTATTATTTTTTTCATTTACAAATCTATTTTATTCTACTGTGCAGCGAATTCAATTCCATTTCCTTGAGTTCCCTTTTGGGTGGCCTTGCGAACGGTTGTGTTCAATCGGTCCCTTAGAGACAAAGCAGGTAGCGACAGCGCCGACTTGTGTAGGCGCAGGCAGGCGAAATTCCTTGCATTGTCTTCCACTGTTTGGGACGACCGTTACAAAAACGCCGACCAGCTGCGGAGCTACATCTCCAATCAATTCCCGCCAAGCGGCGGGAACCTTATCAGGTTGTACCTTTTTATTAAGAAATAAAATAATTATTAAATTGTTAAGGGATGGACAGGTACGTCCAGTACTTAAATTCGGCCAAGAGCCAAAATGGGGAATGGCAGGTCCCGAAAAACCCAGCCAAAAGACCGCGTGCGGGATCGGACGACAATCCGATTCCCATTAAAAATAAATTCACCGGCTTGAAACCGGTAGATAATGAACTGGGCGCTACAGGCGCTATTCTTAAAAACTCGCGCGTCCCCCCGATCATAATGAAGGCGGGAAAATCTCACCGTGAAACGGTAGATTTAATTAAAACGTGTATCGGAGACAACTTCGTTCTCAGATACACTAGAAACGGAAACGTTTCGATCCAGACACGTAGCGTGTCTGATCATGAAAAAATGAGAAATGGTCTCAAAAACACCATGAGGCCATTTCATACGTTCACGCTTAGCGGGGACAAGCAAAGAAAGGCGGTCATTAAAGGCCTCCACCTCGTCGAGGTAGACGAGATAAGAACTGACCTTGCCGGGCAAGGGTTCGAGGTGACGTCAGTAGTCGCCTTAAAAACATCAAAAGGAAGCGCGGGCAATTACCCGTGCTATCTTGTTAATCTTCCCCAAAACACTGATATGGGGAAATTTAAAAGTGTGGTAAAATATGTTTGCCACACAAAAATTTCTATTGAGAAATATAGAAACAAAAATGTAGGCACCCAATGTTTCAGGTGTCAAAATTTCGGCCACGCCGCGAGGAACTGCAATTGGCAACCACGATGCGTGAAATGCGCCGAAGAGCATCTCACCTCCAGCTGCACAAAGGACCGCGAGGAGCCGGCAAAATGCTGCAACTGTGGGGAAGCCCACCCGGCAAACTTTGGCTTTTGTAAAGCTAAAGTTAGCTACGTCGGAGCTATCTTGAGCTCCAAAACGAGAACTACTAGACAACAGCAGCAGCAACCAGCCCCAAAGAAGCAGGAAGACCACCAGCTATCCGAGAGGGAAAAGAGGGCAGCCTTGGTGGCGAAAATAACACCCATCCCCCCAATGCCGATCAGAGGAACTAGGAAGACTCCAGCTGGATCAGTTGAAATTCCAAGTGGAGCCAAGATATCAGAGGACAGCCCCCCAGCCACCAAGCCAGAAGCCACATTCAGAGCCGTCAGCGAGCTGTCAGAGGTAAAAGAGTTGATGAGTTCGCTTATCGGACTCAAAAAACGGTTAGCAAATTGCAAATCGCAATTTGAAAAAATGGAAATCCTATTGGACTTCCTCGATAAATTAGATTAAATCTAATGGGTTTAAGCGTGGTCTTCTGGAATTCCAATGGGATTCGCCGGAAGGTGGACGAAATGATGCAGATGGTTCACAACTTGGGCGTGGATATTATAATGTTAACCGAAACCCGTCTAAAGCCGGAACATAATTTTAAAGTCGCTGGTTTTAACTGTTACCGTAACGATAGGCCTAGTGGAATCGGTGGAGGGGTCGCGATTCTTATTCGAAACGAAATCAAACACCACGAGGTGAGCATTCCCGAGACCGAGTGCCTCGAAGCGGTAGCTGTTTCGATAATTGTCGACAATAAAAAACTATTATTAATCTCAGCATACTACCCTAAACAAGGAGGACCATTTCGAAGTGATATTCGTAAAATTATCGCCTCTGGCGAACGTGTAATTGTGGCCGGTGATTTTAACGCAAGACACTCGCTGTGGAACTGCGATCGCGCAAACCAAAACGGAAATACTTTGCTAGATATTTTAGGAAAACGCGATATACATGTAGAATTTCCAAACTCGCACACCTTTTATCGCAATGGTAGGCCGTCAACGCTTGACATAGCGATTTGCAAAAACTTCCCAGGCATGGCGCTTGAAACCTTGCAACAATTATCGTCAGATCACTTACCGGTTAAATTTACAATTGGTATAAATGCTGAGAAAATAGATAGAAGTTATTATGTTTTTTCAGAAGCCGACTGGCCCGGTTTTAAAGAGCATGTAAATAACAGCTTACACGTCAACGCGTCCTTGTTCTTTCGTAACAAAATCCAAATAGATGCCGGGATAAAACAATTTACCGAATCGATATGTGACGCTGTAGCTGCTCATACTCCGCGTCGGCCCTTAGACACGTTTAAATTAAAATTAACGTCAGAAATTAAGGAATTAATCGCGACAAAAAATCGTATTCGAAAGCGCTGGCAAAAGAGCAGAGACAAGGAGTTGAAATCCCAGGTAAATTATCTCACAGCAGCGATCGCGCGTCAAATCTCAAGTTTAAAAAATCATTCGTGGTCGCGTAAACTCGAAACCGCAAATACTCAGGATAATAGTATTTGGCGTTTATCAAAAGCCGTCCGTCGGAAAAATTGCAACATTCCACCGCTAGTTACCGCTAATGGCGATAAAGCTACGACCGACGTAGAAAAAGCCGAAATCCTCGCGAACAATTTCGAAAAATCACACGGTTTGACTAAAAACATGAAACATGCAGAAACGGATCGCTACGTCATGCAGTCCGTAGAAAATTTTCGCGAACTTGAAATTTTAGAAGAAATTCCTCTTAAGGATCTACTGATTAAACCTTATGAAATCTGCCAAGCAGCTCATAGGTGTAAGATTAGGAAAGCCCCGGGAGCTGATAAAATAGAAAATATCGTATTAAGGTACTTGCCTCAGAAGGCGCAGATTTATCTTTGCAAAATTTTAAACGGCTGTCTTAAAATTGGTTACTTTCCCGTGGCTTGGAAATCTGCCACCATTTTTCCAATTTCAAAAGCCGGGAAGGACCCCACGCAAGCTTCTAGCTACAGACCAATTAGTCTGTTATCAACTCTCAGTAAAATCTTCGAGCGTCTCATTTTAAAAAGGATTTTACCTACGATAAATAAAACAATACCAAATTTCCAATTCGGTTTTAGATCCGGCCATTCGACCGCACACCAACTCACTCGAGTTGTCGAATTTATTTCGAAAAAATTTAATATCCGTAAGGATACCGGCATGGCTCTTTTGGACATCGAGAAGGCTTTTGACACAGTTTGGCACGATGGATTAATATATAAACTTCTTAAAGCTGAAACACCACTTCCACTCGTCCGTATAATCGACGATTATCTACGTGATAGAACATTTACGGTCACCATAAAAGGTGAAAATTCAAACCCAAGAAAAGTCCCGATGGGAGTTCCGCAAGGCAGTATTCTCGGCCCTCATCTATTCTCCGTATATATTCATGACGTTCCCGTGCCACAAAATTGTCAACTTGCGCTATATGCGGATGACCTAGCGATCTATACCTGCTCATCAAGCAGAAAAATAATTGCCAGAAGACTGGAATTTGGCTTGCAAAAACTGCGAAATTTTTACAGTAAGTGGAAAATTAAAATAAATGATTCAAAAACAGAAACCATCATGTTCTCTCGCAGATCAAAAGCGGCCATGCCATCACGTATTGTAATGAATGGTGAGGCGATTCCTTGGGCAAGATCAGTAAAATACCTAGGTCTCCACTTAGATTCCCGTCTTAACTGGAAAAGACAATTAGAGAACATCAGACAAAAAGGTCTTTCAGCAATTTCAGCTCTGGCTCCCATATTTAGAAGAAGAAGTGGTCTCAGTAGTAAAAACAAACTCTTGTTGTATAAAACTATGATACGACCACTACTTACTTATGGCGCTCCCGTGTGGTCCAGTTTATCTAATAGCTCCTACAGAAAAATAGGCGTAATTCAAAATAAGTGTTTGAGAATTTCAGTAAATGCCCACCCCAGGATTAGCCTCAACCAACTTCACTTCAGAAGTGAACGTATGGAGACCATAAAGGACTTTTGCCATAGACAGACCTTTAACTTCTATAGGAATTTAAAAAACAATAAGAGCACCAACACCTGTCTCACTGATATTGGCAAATACAACCTTAATGACCTACCGTTTAGGTATAAACATAAACTACCTAAACATATCTTAAGAGATGAACCGTCCGAGAAGTTCAACCGTCTGCGTCCAGGTGATTACTGCTGTGATACCTGTAAGTCCCCGGAGAGTGTAGGGGCGCCAACTGTTCGATTTCGAATTCGTGCCGGAGGCGCTCGCCGCTAACTTCGGCACTCACGATTAAACCTTTATTATATGTAAACCTCTTAAGGCGAGTACATCAATTTTCCGTTATTGAATATATTTTTTGTTATTGTTAATTAGTTGTAAGCTGTTAATTTGTTAGATTGCTCGTCTAAGATTGGTGTGAAAGTTAGTTTTAAATTTTTTAATTTATAATATAAAAATAAAATTCGCAAAGAGGTTTTTGTCAACTTTTCCTCTATAAATAAATGTAATAACATTGTAAAGTTAAACATAGATTATCTTGATTTTGTAGACTTGATTTCGTAATTAAGGAAATAACTAAGGTTAGGTATTTAATATTGTGTAATTGGATATTTATGTTTTTGAAAACATGTATACGAATTATGAAAATAAAGACCTTGTAAAATTAATTAATTTTTATTCCATTTCCTTGTGTTTTCTTTAACTCAAAAGATTTACATGACATAATAATCAAATCAAAATGAACACATTGTTCGTTTTAATTTATCTTTTTCATTCATTGCTGTTTTTGAGAACAAATTGAAAAGTAACAGAGTGGGTGTAAGCCGTTCTGCGAACGCTGAATGTATAAAAAGTATAATATATAATACATCTCGAAGGAAGTACGGCCACAACTTTTAATGGGCTAGCTTACATAAAGTACTAGCCAATAATAGTTTGACGTTCAAACCGGCTAAGGTCCTGGACTCTAGGGCATTCCAATCCAGAAACTCGCTATTGGAGCTACAAAAAAAAAAATAACGTGAACATTTCGCATCGTTATCGTTATGAACTATGGCGATTTCATAAATAAATGTATGTATATATTTATGTATTAATCTATTCTTTATTTGTTTGTTTCAGGTAAGGAAATTCATATTTACGAGAGCCTTGATTAATTTTTCAAATTCTGTAGGAAGGTTAGTTATTTTTATCGTTAGTAATTATATAATGCCGATGATTGTGCTAAATTAGGTTATAATTTTAATTTTGTCTGAACCATGGACTACAATTTAAAATTCTTTAGTAACATTTTAAGACATGTCTTTAAGTGTAGTTAAGCAATTGATGCAATTTATATAAAATATTTTGCTTAAAATTGTTATCAATCGTCGATGTTCAATTTATTACGAATAATAGTTGATAATCACATGCTTTTAACCTTGACAAAGCAAAAAATAATTATCTATCAAAGGACAAGGGCCTCTCGATAAGCGAGTTTATCATAATTCCGGAACGTTTGAGGCCGATCCGGAAATTTCCAAAGTTTTCCAGTCAACGGCACTAGTAACTTTTTATCTATTGATCTTGTCCCGTATCTCGGCCACCGGCTTGACATTTTTATAAATCAGAAAAGTTCGCCAGGATCAAAAAGGAGGAGGAAACGAAAAAAGTAGCTTTTCGTAAATGAGCCCAACCGCGATACAAGGGCTTCAATCAAAACTTCGAATGCCCCCGAGCGCCCACTAAATGGGGGGTGTATTTAAATAACCCCATAATAAAATAATTTGGAACGCTTTATGCGGCGATTATTATTGCCAATGAGCTTTTAAAAAGGGTGTCAGAAATACGGTGCTGCTGCGGTCCATCGATTATTCTTAACCCCTTAGAATTAAGCTCAATCAACCCTAAATAATATATGTGATTTGATGCATTTTATTGCTTAGTTAATTCTATAGTACAATATTAGAATTAGACTTAATTGTATTTTATTAATAATTTTAAAAACAATATGTTTTTATTGTACCTATATATATGTCGTATCTTTACTTTTTGAATACAACGAATATAGATAAAATGTGAAAATACAACTAATGTTAACCTTAACGTATTTCATTATTATTTATTAATTTTAAAAATTAAAATTATTTTGATACAAACAATGAATAATCATTTAATCCAACTTCACCTATGTTAACTGTTTATTGTATCAAACGTGGTTGAATTTTCATAGAACGACGTAGTGTAACCGTGAAACATTAACTATGGGAGTTACGACAGTTCCGACTGTTAACGTAACTAAAATTATGAGCGTACCTTTCAAGTTACAAACAAGGATAGCTGCAAAACTAGGATATATAAATTATATAAGAAAAGGATGAATAAAAGTTTTATACTTGTATGTAAGTGCGCCTTAAACATATTATTTGTGTAACTAACTGCAAATCTTAAAAAAAAATATTAAATATGCATAAAATATTAAAAAAAAATGTAATCTAATACATACATAATATTTATTATCATTTTAGCTTATTACTAAATATATTGTATTTTAGTTTTTTTTAGAAAACGTTTCATATGCACAAGTTTTTGTTGTGCATATGAAACACATATCTATATAATTGACTAATATTGATTTCGCGGTTTATCTTATTTTTTTTTTAATTATTAGTTATTCTTAAGATCTAAATTTTTTTTGGACAAATAGATACAGATATTTCTAATTACTACTCCAAACACATTGCTGGATCATTTACGTTTTATGACCGACTCTAGGAATTACAACTTCTTTAATATTATCACCTATGCAATACATTAATGTGTCGTCCGCAAACATATGTATTTTATAGTTTTTTTACATTATTAACTATTTCATTACCAATAATATAAATAACAATGGCCCTTATTTAGACCCCTGTGGTACACCGTGAGATATTATCTTCTCTTTGGAATATGCATGATTTATTTTACCTTTTTTTTTTCTTTTTTTTAAATAATTATTAAACCATCTTAAAACGATTTAACCTTCACCAATATTCTATAATTTCTTCAACATTATTTTATTTATTATTTTCTATAATTAATTGGCAATAACTCTAAAAAATATTTGAATAAATCTAATGGTATAGATAAATATCAAAGTTTATTTTAACGTTTAAATCATATTATTTTATCTTTGTAAGAAAAACTTGTTACAGATTTTTTTGAAAAATTGTCTAAATAAATTCCCAAAAATAACTATTCCATGTTTTTACTTATCAAAACTATAATATGATCGTGGTATTATGGTCGTATTATAGTATAGTAATTTAATACTTTAATATATTAAACGATAATTTTGCTTTATGCAAGACTTAATAATCATTTGAAAAGGGGTTATATCCGCGTTATCTCCGCGCGTAATTAAAACGCTCCGGCGTCATTTTAACGCGTTAAATCTTTTTAACCGGTCGCATAGCTCGTGCCGGTAACCAAGACGATTATCCCTCCTTAGACTTTTATCTTTCGGCCCAAAGGGCTCCCCTCACCCTTGCTAATAATGTCTGGCGAAATATTAACATCCATTAAACGTTATAAACGCGACAGTACATTAAGAGAGGGCCGCCGCCCTTTTGCCAGTGTAAATTCAACGGCACGACCCGAGAGGTCGTGTACACATATAAAATAATGGGCCTCTTCATTAGGCCGCCTAACCTGAATGTCTTTTTTGTGATACTGTCGTACTTTGAGCACCTGGCCTCGTGGGCAGACAGTGGGACCTCGGCCTTTTGACGAAAGTTACGGTGCCCGCCGGCCAAATTAGACGCAAATATTACTTTTTTGACTTTTGCCTGCGAACCGCCAGATATTTAAATAGAAACAAGTAGATTTTTTGCCACCATCAAATCTCAGGCATACAATGAGTATTTTAACATATTGTTATGGTTTTTAATATAATGGGATAAAAATTATAAAATGCCAACAGGATCAATTTAATATTTTTTTTAAGAGTACATAGATATCTTTTATTTAAAAAATAAATATTAATCGTTCATTATTTTTGATATCTAAAAATATTACGAAAGTTTTATTTAAAGAAGTGCATTATCATGTTTATAAATCACTCACTTGGTGTATCGTCTACAAATACATGCGTCTTTTATTTAGACAAAAAAAGTATTTTGCATATTTCATTTTGCATAATATATGTATGTATATATTGCCAGGTTCATAGTCAACAATCAGCTTATTACAAAGCACTCTTTAAAATTGACGCATTTACCGCAAGAAGAAATTGTCTCAATACGCGTTAAAAGCGCAATAAACAAAATCTCATAATTCTTTATGACCGTTGTTATATGAACAACATTGTTATATTATGCTGTAACGATCAAAGAATCATAGGATTTGCTTAAAGTTAAAACCTAACGGCCGATTAAGGTTTCTACAAATATAAATTATATTGCTTTTCATTAATAAACGTAGCAAGTTGATTGCAAAATGGCAAGGGCGAGGTTGCCAAATCTCTACTTGTTAAAACTAGCGGTTATGTTAATAGTAAACAATCAAATTTAATAATACCATTCCCTTATTTAGCTTACTGTCGTTTGTTTCCGTCAATATTTTCCTTTGAACTTACTTTCGAAAAAATCTTTCTTCATTTTAACAAGACATGACTTGAGAACTCGCACCAAGTCGAGTCACGCTATATACTAAAAAGACCTAGAAAACCGCCGCTTCCCTCTTCAGCTAAGATATCTGAAATCCAGTATCTAAGACAAATTAAATTATTGATTTATTTATCGTAAATAAACATACTATATGTATATTAAAAAAAAATATATTATTTGTTTTTAATTAAATATCTTTCACTGAGAAGAGTCACTTAGGTCAAAAAAATATCAAATTGATTGTTTCGCCATTAAAATTTACCAATATTTCAGGATACAATTCTCATTTTCAAATTTAATTTCACGTAATGTTTTGTTATATGCCATCTGTACTATCTATAATATGTTATGACAAATTAAACCAAAATGCTTAATGTGGTTGTTTCTCAATTTTTTAAGAAACAATTAAAAATATTGTACATATAATTTTATATAGTGACTTAAATATTAATATAGAACTCAAATTAATTACATTTTCGAGATAAAAATCATTGATTTCAGTTTTATTTATTTAATTTAAATTTTTCACACATTTATTTAATTGCTGTTGTATATTTAGTTAAAATTTTGTAATAAAATTACCATATATGTTTAAATTGGCAACATAATAAATTGTTAATAAAGACACGCCAATAGATGAAGAAAGATTATTTGTCTCTTTCAACAAATATATAGGATAAGGCTGATTTTATTTTTGGTACTCGGCGATTGATGATCGCTTGTACGTACCATGTGTCGTCGTCGTAAATCGACGATGGTAATTTGTATTTAAAAATATTTAATATTTATTTGTACAATATTACATATATATTACAAAATAAATAATCACTTAGCTGTTAACATACAAATAAAATGATTTAATTATTTTTAAAATTAAATATACATATACACATATGTTTTTATCAGATTCATGTTCAGAGTAAAATTTAACTCTTGTACATTTTCACAGAAAGTTTCGATTTTACTTCAATCCGAGCCTTCTCTCTACCCTTTGCCGCAAACGCAGATATTATTGAACCAAGCGAAAATAATTAGCTAACAATTGAGAAAACATTCAAGGTTTTCTCAGATGAACAGGCAAATTATTCGCTTGATATTCGTATTGCGTCGTATTTATAATTCATATAGGAAGTAAACAAGAAAACATATTAAATCCGACATGGAATTAGGCTTATGACGTATGGAAACATGTTTTTTTTGCAAGAAATCTGAGGAGGCATTCGTTTATTTATTTTTTATTTTCGTATAAAAGAATCTGAGGCGGACAATGGCTCCTAAATTATTCGCAAAAATGCGAGTGTCAAGGTCTAGACAATAAGAGCCTGATGAGGTATATTATGTTTGCGTTTGAATAGACTGAAATGACTCATAATGTCGCAAATGAGACACTAATACATCCATAGAGAGCATATCCAACGTATGTTTTATAAATTCGTTTTTGTTTTGTATACTCGTGACATAAAACATAATTATATATGTATATAAATTACGCTATGTAAGCCCTTTTTGCTTTTAGTTACTTTACCCCTATTTACTATACGAAGTATGAAATATATCTATGTTTGCATATAACATATGATAAATCAATAGTCGAGCTTCTTTCGATATATGTAGTACAAACATATATAAATTAGGTTTTTGATTACGCAAAAATAAAGTAATACAACGAACGAGCGTGTATCAGTGCTAAAAAAAAGTTTTTTAATTATATTAGGAATTTGGTGATTTTTAAATATTTTTTTTTTTAGTAAAAAACTGTAGTTTTTTATAAAATTTAAAATACATGATAGACCTAGATTTAAATTCCTCAAAGTGTTTAAAAAATAATTGTAATAAGAATATATTATTATATACGTATATAATTGTAATTTTAATTTATCATTACAGATTAAGCTTATCTAGATTCTTATAATTGTGGAAATTGACATCTTTTGATTGTGCGCTGCTATAATATTTTATAATTAATAAAATATATATCACTGATTTTAGGCATATTTTTTAGTATATTGTAGTGCATTTGTTTACCACCTGACATATTAAAACATAAAATAAATAAGGAGATCATATATCTTTTTTATTTAAATTATATTCATTTTTACCAGTTTATATGGTATCTACTAGCGTAAATATAATTTAGCTGCTAGGCGCTAGTGAAATTATATACTGCTTTAAAATATCTATGACACTCAATTTTACAATTTCGAAGCGTTTAATAGCTGTTTAAACGCAAACCTAACCTAAAATAATTAACCAAATCCAACTTGACTTAATGTAAATTCTGAAACAAATTAAAGTTTTCGATCTTTTATTGTGTTAAGTATATAGCTGTCAAATTGAGTTTGATAGACATTTTAGAGCAGCATATAAAATCACTAGTGCCTTTAAATTAAATTATATTTTCGCTAGTATAACTAAATATCTTCATTGAAAATAAATATTAATATGCTTTCACTATAAAAGCTTTAAATTATATTTATACGAGTGAAAAAATACCTTAACTGAATCATATACAATTACATAAAACACACTATGTAAAAAAAAATAATTATAAAAATATAAAAAAAAATTATATTAGCTTATAAAATATATAAAAAGCATAGAAAATTATTAAAAAAATACTCAAAAATCTTTAATCGACTTATCCATAGTATAAAAGTTAAAAATAATTATGACACGAGTGTAATGATGTATGAAGTTTTGTAAGTCGTTGTTTTTGATTTAATTAAATTATAAACTTCTTGAATATCTTAAGTATTTAAGTAATTTACCAATGTTCAAACATTTCACCTTAGATTTATAAATGAATTATAAGGTTTTGTCTGCTCTTGAAGGTAAATTCGCATTAAGTAATGACATGTTAATGGAAAACTAAATATATTGTTAACTGCAATAATTGTAAATTTAGCTGTATTTTGGAGACGTAGTTTTCTTGTCTAAAATTTTAAGTAATTATGTATTATTTTATATAGATAAAAATAATAATAATAATATTTCACACTTAAAACTTTTAATGAAATTCCTACCTAAAAAAATTCGAGATATGTATAATATATAAATATAATATATTAAATGTTTTTGATTTTTTTATACATGAGAATTTATTAAGCTTTTATTATATAATTGTAATTATATTGCAAGACATTATTGTTCGAATCAATATATTATTTAATTCGTCTCTCACGTCATTGCGCATCAAACGTCCAATGAATCAAACGCTATTCCATCGCCACTCTTATTTATTTGCCCTAAAAAGCTCATATATTTTTTTTTCTTATATTAAGAAGAAAAATATGGAGAAAAGCATCGAATCGCAGGCAATAAGCAAACATTTGCCGGTGAGCGGCGCGCGCTTCTCGTTTCATTCGTGTCTCTAATTACTTGTGTGTGGGCGAGAGTTTCTTATCAGATAGACAATTTTCCCATTAATTTTCTCCGATTTCGGTCGTTAATGGGTCCCGGTAACTTACCCCTCGCCTACTAAATAACCAATAAGTATTTTATGAAACAAAGCCTCGGCTGGGGGAGGCTAATTAGCCGGATTCGCGCGAATTACGAGCACCTCCGCTTTTGAGCCGGAAAACTTATCGTGTCGTATCAAACTTTCATTGAGCAATTATATGTAATCTTCGAAGCGAACTAATCTCTTCGTTACGATTGAGTATTCGATTCGTCTCTATAGATAACTATAGGGAGCGAGTTTATGCGAGAGGTATGAGCGATAGCTAAGTAAGCGCTAATGCAATATAAATCACGCGCCAACTTGATAATTTGCCACTCGTACAAATGGATGATTAAAATTTATAGGATCCAAGTTTCTCTCGGAGCGATCGGGCGAATCTTATTGTTCGACATGTAAACGCAAGGCGTAGTAGATGTGTTTAATGTATAAATTATAAATGGTGCGTGTGGATGTGTATGGGCGTAATATACTGGGAATATTCGGCTTATATGAGCTTTGCAGATCCGTGAAATTGCTTCAAACATATTTAAATAATAACACAGATAAATAATTTCAATTTAATTTAAAGGTAAAGGAATCGTTTATTTGGATAATTAGACAATATATACGATTGAATAACAATGTATTTTAAGGAAAATAATATTTAATAAATCCTTATTTAAAATTTGTATTGTATTTATAAACATTGATTAAGAATTTATACAATCAATGTATGTTTTTATTATATTTTTCCAGTTTACGAGTGAGACGTAAAATTTTAAACGACTAGAAAACAGTGTCAAACAAAATTAACAGCCCCCCCCCCCATTTTGCCACTGGTTATATCAAATTAATGTAGGGTTTGCGTTTAGCTTTTTTGCATTGATATTAACAATTAAGTTGGAATGCAAAACTAAATTCAATCGGAAACTTGACACTATTTTTAAGTCAATACTATATGTAACTTCATCATACTATTTTAAAATACTTCTAAGTGGCTTATTTTAAAATAAACGCAATGATGATAAATAGTCTTATAGTACAAATATTATTAAATTTTAATATTTAATAAGACACTGTATCTAGAAGCTCAGACCCCTGGCATATTGAGTTCTAAGGAAGGCCTTACTCCGTGAATGTATTTTTAAAGGCTGCAGTTGTTGAGGGTGAAAATTGGTCCTCTAACTGAAAGATGCCTAAAATATAGGCACATTCATCAAAAAAAAAAAAAAACACGTTGTTCAGTCTTTTGTAGTGGGGTCGACCGGCCAAGGACGGCTTAACGGCCAAATGGCGACCTATTAAAAAAAATATAAAATAAAAAAAAGCTTTTGCAATAAAGTTTAGTTCCTTTTTTCTAGAAACAATCATAAAAGGGTGAATTTTTAAAAAATAAATGCCAGCCGCTAAAGCAAATCATAATTGCCATTGAGCTAAAAACAAATGCACAAATTTTATTATTTTATGATTTATAACGTATACTTTGTGAATTAGGCTGTTAAAAATTTACCTACGGTGATGTCTCGTTATATTGAAGAAGGGCATTTTTTAAATTTATTTAAACGCTTATCACGTGCTGAATTGTCCTTATTATAATTAAAAAGCATGAGTAGATCCCCTCAATTGTAAATAAAAGAGTGGTTCATTTGATAAACCCGATAAAGTAAACAGCTGTGCAATACCGTTGTACGATTAAGATTTCATTATTTATTGATGAGAAATATATTATTACAAACGCGTCGTTTTTAAATTTATTAGCATTTTTACCTGTCGTTTAAAAAATCGAATGACTTGAATAGTACAGAATTAACGCAAAATATTACATACTAGTTATATAGAAGCCATGTCATTCGTAAATAATATTTGCTAAAAACACATCAGTAATTGTTTTGCATTTATAAAGTTTCATTAAACTTTGTTTACTCATACCTTATACATCCATCATTATGAATCAAAAAGCAAACATAAAGAGGTTTATGTTAGGTACTTATTATTATAAAAATTATGTGAACTTGTTAACAAATAAAGTACATGTTAAATTAAAAAAAAAGTTTATAAAGCAAACATAATTATTTAAAAATAAAATAGTTTCTCTGGATTTTTTATGCTCAGTTTCTACTTTTATTATTTTAAAATGATGTGTTTTTGACATACGTAAAAATCTTATTTAATAGAGTATTGTGATTGCATTTTATCATCTTTATTAGAATTGAAAATCGAATACTGTTTTTTTTGGTATAGAATTTTAAAAAAGCGGCATGAAACATTTTCTTCGGTATACAACGTCTGTAAATATCTGGGTAGCTTTGAAATAATGTCTGTGGCGAGTTTGTCATCCAATGTAACATTTAGTACATAGAAGTTCATATCTCTATAAAAAGTTTTCGGGATTTGTCATTCGTTCGCAGTTGAAATGTTTAAACGTCGTTTTGAATAAGCGTCATCAACAGGTAGGGTAAATTTGAGCGGTTACACCGCATGCCTTAATACATACAACATACGTAGGTATGGGTACACACACATATGTCGGTCCGTAATGTTAGGTTTACCAGAAAACATCCAACAAAGTTAAACACGGATTTTTGAGCCAGATTTTACGCGCGAGGTAGTAGCTTAAATTGTTCCGCGGCAGACACACATTTACGCTCAAAGTGTGCATAAATTTCGACGACAATCCCCTCGGGACCTGCTCTTTAACGAACGTGTAAAAGTGTTATATTGCGTGAGTTTTCACTAATAAATACCGCAGTATGATTTTTATTTTCACTTTCATTAATATTTATTCATGATCATATGAAGCAACTTATTGTTTAATTAAATATTTTATTATTAATATATAAAAAAATGTTTAAGCATTAAAGACTTGTAATATTTTACAGTTTACTAACATAGTAATAGACTAGGATCTATTACATTAAAATTTCAAAGATCATAAGAAATAAAATATGGAAGCGTAAACATAAAAAAATAATTATATTAGATAATTTATTATAAAAAATAAATCAATAAATTGCTTCAAAATAAACACACTAAACAAATATCGTTAAAAACTATAAATATCATAGCTAACACAGATCAGTAAAAGACAGAAATGCTAGCTAACGCTTTTTTCTATATCGTACAAAGTCACCAATATTTTATAATTTAAATGAATACACTAAAAATATTCTAATATAAAAAAAACGATGTATCTTGATCGACAAGAAAAATAAGAGCATCGGCAGAAGATTTTACAAACTAAGCTTAGGAAAATTTTAGGTTTCATTAAAAATTTGTAAAATAAAAAAATCCCTGCAATTAATAGAGTAAATAACACGTCTTTGTGAAACTTTTATACATTACTTAACAAACATCTTTATCACTTGCCTATATTTTGGGTATTTTCCAAACATTAGGAAATCCGCTAAAATTCACTCAATAAATAAAACATAATTACGACCCCAAAATTCTGATAAGCTATTACCACTTTATTAACATCTAAGCACGTTTTCTTACGTCACCCGTTAGGTCTATTTCCCATCGCTTTTATTGCTGGTTAGACATCGTCATTTTGAGCTGTAGCCTGCCCTATGAAGTCTTCTGATCATGAAGAAAGTTACACCTCTCCCTCTAAAAGACCGTAGAGCATGTGTGCCCAAGCACAGGTCTACCCCTGTAAATGGTATCCTTAACTTACTTTGGTTACACATAATCTTTTCGCTTACATCATTGGTGCTTACCACCAAGATTTCAAGGTATATCAAACTATTGACATACTTATGTTTGCAGTCCCAATATTATTTTTATTATATAATTAATAACATATATTTAGCTAATAAATGCCTGTTTATCTATATGAGATAATTTGCATCAATTTGTTATATCTGCTCTGACGTCTTAATTTACTTTTGATGCATCAATGATAAATAAAATACATATTAACGTATTATATTCTCTGAAACGTATATACATATTTAAGCTGTGCAAAAATATAAATGAAGTGTAAAAAACTATCCTGTCCGTTCCACTATTACTAAAATCACTAATTAGATGTTGTTTTGGATCCATCGCGAAAAGTTTCGAGGAGGGTTTGAGGTCAAAAGTCTCAGTTTTCCAGCTTTCAGTTTTATTTGCTGAATACGTCATAAAGTAATTATAATTTCTACGTGATAGTTGCGACTAGTTGAAGATCTATATTTATCGGTCAGATGACTAACGTATGCTTTCAAATTAAGCAACGGAATGCTCCCAAACTTAGGAGATTATCCTATTTATATAATTATGTTAACTAGTAGTTTCAACATAGAGAAAAGGGGTAATCGCATCGTCTTAGTCTAAAAATAAGTATGAAATGTTTGTTTGTGACTAAAACTCATACAAAAGGCAGCTCATCAAGGAATAATATAATACAAAACTTCCCCACTATTAAAATGAATTAATTTTCAACACAATCAAAAATAGTTGTTGAGATATACAAGTATATTTGATTATAATTCGTTCTTGTATCCTAGCGACTTTTTTTAGAAGCTTTGGTATATGATTATCTGAGTTCTTGCAGAAAGTTTTATGTCACTAAGCATTTCTTGCATTTCAAACTACTGAAGGCTGAAATGTTTTGGGTTCCGGCACGTCTTCGAGAATCACGATTGCGTCCTTTTTTGATGCGCGTTTGAGTCAGGACGTCCGCATTAGCCGACTCGCCTACGACTGTCGCCACTCGGCTCCTTAATACGCTAGCATTGTATCATTCAATTTTAATATTATGTATTTTTTCTTCTTCACTGTGTATTACTAATTTTTTTGTGTATTTTTTAATTTATCGTCGGGGTCTTGATTTAATATTAATAAATAAATATCGAATGTAGTAAAACAGTTGTAATTGTAGATAATAGAAATCTGCCTTTTATTCATTCGTTAACATTACATAAAAATAATAACTTTAAATTAGGATTTGCTGTTTAAATACAGTTTTATTATTAAAAAAAAAATATAAATATTAAGTGTTAAAATTTTCATCTCGTCATATTAGAATCGCAACTTATCATACAGATGCTCTCTTTCACATACATAAATTAATTCTGTTGCGTCTCTTGAAACAAATTCTTAATATTTTCTGCTCTAACTATATATTATATGGACGCGAATTTATAATTCGTAGAAAGCATGGAAAACTATATTCTAGTGCGGAATCACTTTCGAGTCGAGTGTGTTCATTAAACGTGTTCAGTTGAGTTCACGTCACAGCAATGAATGAACTTTCAGAAATTCTTGAGTGTCAAACTTGAGTATTCGGATCGGGACGGGCTTTGTATATGATCACTGGAATTCATACGTACGATCAAAGTTCAGGGAATGAGAAAGAGAGAGAGCTCTTGATGCAAATATATACGTAATAGGGATGGAGCGAAGAAATATAAACAACTTCACTTAATAATTTCTTAAACTAATTTATTTTTATGCATAACATGCTACTTAAATATATATTAAAAAATGTATATTTCTTTCACTGTTCGCAATAATATTGAAAAGTCTTCAGTTTCAATGTTGACGGATCAAATTATGCTACAAATTCACTGCATGTTATTAAATGGTATAAATACAGCAATAGTTCACTATGAGTTTAACTATTTAATATGAAAATGAAATTCATTGTTCAGCATTTATACATGTAATGTAGCATTTTCTAATGTAATCTGCAATTTAAATAATATATAATAAATATACACCTATAACGCAACTTAGTTTAAAATCGCGATACACTTTTTTGCAGTATATGAAATTAGAAATGAACCTTGAACTCTCGATATTATCTATGCCCAATATATGTTTGAGTTTCCTGAATATCAATTTCAAAACCAGCTTGTTTAACTAGTATTTTTATTATTTATGTTATAGCTGAGAAACATAAATTAAAAAGGCACGATAGATTAAGGGACAATGTGACATGTCGAGTCGGTGTTCAAATTAAGACGCTGGATTAGTCCAGGCGTCTAAGTACGTGAGAGAGTTTATTCTGAGCCGTCATTAGCAGGATTCCAAGTCCCGGGTATTTGGAAGTCATCGATAAGCCATTAATACGCATCAGTCCCGTCGTTCTCGGGTGTCACCCTGAAGTGAACCCCGAGCGATCTTTGACCGAGAAAATCCGCCACCGTAATCACTCGAAAGTTTCACGTTGACACTCGTCTAGGAAAACTTGAACAAGACCACTGCTTCTCTCTCACTCGGACAGTCAACTTTGAACGGCTTCGAGATTTAACGAGCTACCCAGCGTCGAGAATATCAACATATCGTTTGCAACTTTCCAATGTATTTACCGACGAAAGCTCGGGTGGCGTTCGAGCTTTTGAATTGGAAAAGTGAAAGAAAAAATCTAAGTAAAAACACTTTTACGGTGTCGATGTGGCGCTTTGTAATATAGACTACGCGGAACTAATTTATACATATATAATATATATTTTTAAACCAGGATATACATTTGTATGGATACGTATATACATTTGTCCTGTATAATATTAAGAGGATCATTCATCACTAGAGTCTCCAATTCGAGTAATCGAGTACTCGATACTCGAGTATTTTTGTCTATTTTTCAAGTACTTGATAATCGAGTATTTTGAAAATTAATCGATTAATACTCGAAATTAAAAAAATTTGAAATATTTCAGAAACAAAAATAACTTTAACTCGTTCCGGTAAAGGTTAACGTCTTGCTTTTATTTGGCGTTTATGCCATAAGTCCCGAGCTAGAGCGGTTACATTCAGGTATAATTTTTTCATAGTTCCATAGTTGCATAGTTCCGGTCGTCGGCTATGTTAGTGGGTACGACGGAGAAATTTCTTTTGTGTTTTCTGTTCGACAGTCCCGACTTATCTAATTTATGGCAATGAACAATATGAAATATCAACAAAAATTTTTTTAGGTTTTATGACTATGCAGTTGTAGCGTAAAGTGTTGTCAATTGTTTATACTGATCCCTCAGCTAAAAATATAAATCAAAACAATTGTGTGTTTTAAAGACATTTAAAGTAAAGTCAGTTCTTTGCGAACCGTTTAGCTCTAGAGTAAAAGGGATTCACCCAAATACATCTTCGAAGGATATAGATTAAAATTCTTCGCATTAATCAGAAGGTGTAGAATATTGTATATTGTTAAGAAAAAAAATCTATTCAAGAAGAATTACAAAATGCTATTTTGTCAATAGTCGAAGGAAATAAGAGAAAAGCAGAGAAGGGAATGAAAGAAAAGAACATAAAAAGAGAGTTCAAAAAATTTTATATCTATAAAAAGCGAACAGATATAAATTAGAAGCCTTATCCAACGCGTTAATGACAATAAGACCAACATCAACAGCAACGGAAAGGGTTTTTTCCATAACGGGAATAATAAAACCAAAGGTTAGCAGTAATATTAAATTCGAGACACTTTTTGCATTATTGTTTTTAAAAAGTATGTTCGTGAAGTTAAAATAATTGTAAAAATTAACATACTAAGTATTTTATTTATTAATTTATATGTGCACGAATTTGAATAATAGCTATTTTGGTACATTTGGTAAATACTCGAAAGTACTCGAGTACTCGAGTATTTTAAAATTTTAATATTCGATACTCGAGTAGTTGATGGTTCGAGTAATTGGAGACTCTATTCATCACTACAGCATAGATTACAGATCAGTTAGATTTTAGATTCAGTGCTTCAATAACAACTTAAAAGATATTTTTTTTAGCTAACTTGATGGTACACTGTACAATGAAGGAACTCCTTGTTGCTTTATTTATGTATTTTATGCATACATTTGTGTAATGCCAAAAAGTTTAGTTGATCGATATAATAATATTTTATATCAAAGTTGCTCAACCATCATTAGAACAATAAAATTCAGACAACCAAGATTTTGTGAGGTTTAGTTTTTTTTATAAAATTTATAACAATACATTTTGGCTTAAATTCTGCTGATGTTGTATTTAAATCAATCAATAAAATCTGTTATAAATCATACTAAAATTGCTTTTGAGAATTGCCCACATAAATTTATTTTTCCCAACGTCTTATTTTAGAGGAGCCAATGTTAGAATGTAAGACGCTGCACTGTAAAAATTTAAGTGTGAAGTCTCTAAATACTTCTAGATTTCAACTTGACCAATATATGTCGAAAGAGTTCTTTTTATAAATGACTCTTTGGTAAGACTTGTTTTTGAGAATTATTAAAGGGTTAATATTTTGAATTACAAACGTCTTATTTATTTTAAATTTACACAGACCAATTTTATTTTTAATAAATTTAAACTAGCATGAATTATCTGTTCATTTTATACATGCCTCTTAAATATATTTTTACGATAGTATGTTTTGTTTGTGTATATAAATACGCACTGTAGAAAACAAACACACATGGTGTCCCATATAGTATAACCATATTACGTAAGCGAGCGTGTGGGCGGTATGAAGCGAAGGGATAAGGGAAAATAAGAAAAATAATGGTAAGATAAGGTTGACATGCGAAAAGTTCATCCTGTAATACGGGCTAAAAGAGGTTAATAAAGCTCTGGATAACGTTAACCAAAATTACGTAAATCCTTTCTGCGCTGTGTACGTACAAAAGTCAGGCGACTAAATCTGCTATTAACGCACTAAGGCGCCGTTTAGAAAACGCGCACAGTTTCGTATTGAAATAAATTTGAATGCAAAGTGATGTTTGAGGTTTACTTCTTAACTCTGGCTTAAAAATAAATAATGCCGTTTCATCAAACCGCACTTATCAGATAAGTCGCCCCTTTTAATATAAAAATGTATGAATAATATATTAACACAAGTAGGTCAGCTGTAAAGGGAAGAGGTTAATATTTAACGCAGAAAAGGAAATGTTTTATTTTATTTATGTGAATTAAACAATAGTATATTTGTAATCTATTTTTCAATAGAAGAAACTGCTCATAATATATGCACAATGTAAAATTATTATATATATTGTATAAAGCAGTGGTGAGCAACTTTTTTTCGCGGTGGAAAGAAAACACGAGAAGCTACGCGAACCGCAATACTCACAATAAACCGAGTTATATTTTTATTTAAAATAAAAAAATGTAAAATTGAACAAAACATTTTTGCTGTTAATTTTATATAAACTAATTTAAAAATATGACACATTTATACATAAAACTATATATATATATAAAACTACAAAAAAATATATTTATTAAATTTGTACAAAACTGTTAAAATAACAATACAAAAATAAAATTAAAACATCAATATATTAATGACATGATGGGCATTGATTTTGATTATCAGTTTTTCAAAATCAGCTGGTATTGAAGATATTTCAACTCGTATGCAATTTTTAAGCCTTTCATCACCAATACAATTTTAATGATATTTTAAATAATATCAGTTTTCCGGCGTCTATTTAGGCTGCAAAATTGTAAAGGTTTCAACAATAGCATAAGAAATTTTAAAAATTGTAATGGTTCACCTAACGAGATTGATCATTAGTGTGGTTAACCACAGCAGAGAAATAGTGGAGAGTTGTATTCCGTAGATGGAGTGCTAATGGAGAAGCTAGGATTGTTGTCATGATTTCCGCTGCACGATCTAGTGATGTCTCTCGTGTCAATACAAGTCTCTCGGTTTGTCTCGGATGCTGTTTGTTGTCGCAAATACTGCCTGTCTGTCTGAGCTCACCTCTGATCGTTTCTGACTCTCTCGTCTTAAGTTGCTCAATCATTCGCTAAAATGTCGCATTTTTATACTCTTGCTTTGATACAACTCTGTCGAATCACAGATGCAGATGTTGGTAGGCTAATTGCATCACTTGATGATCCTCCCACCGAAATATGTTCACGCCTTAAAGTCATACAGTAAAGTAAAACTTTCGAAGATCGTTAATACAAAGGGTACATGATAATAACAGTTTCTTAGCAGATAAGATACTTTACGCACAAAGGGTAGTTTTTTCCGTGCTTATGAGTGGCTAATGGGACGAATAATCTAGTCCATCTAGTCCGTAAAATTGTCCAATTATTGAGCATTTTCTCATATAGTTAAGCCATTTGTCAAAATGAGTCGCTTATTTTAAATGGTTGCTTAAATAACATTGGAGTTAACGTTGCGGTTGTTTGGACGCTACAACTAGTTTTTAAATCATGGTTAAAATTTGGGGAAATAAAGTATGAAATATATGTCAATTTTGTCAAGTTTTTTATTTTTTCTAAAAATAATACTCACTTCATTAACCACAACGAAAAAATATTTTAATAAATATATAATTTGCTATGTGCTAAGTAAAATACTTTATTAGTTTTCTTTAAATATGTTATAATAAATAAAATTGATATGATAGCGAAAAAATTATAACAGCAGAAGGCTTATTTATTTACTTGAACTTTTTCGTTGTAATATGACGGGTTTTTAAATTATTCATCGCGATAATATTTTGTGGTAATGAAAATTAAAGGAAAACTTTATTCCTAATGATATATCGGAATAATAAGTATATAATAATCAGTAAATTAAATTTTTCAGATACGATAGAAATTTAAATATTTTAATGTTCATATAGAATTTTCAACCAGATTTTTCAGGTATTAGATTTTTTTATATTTTTATTAAAATTTAGTTTAATTTTAAATAAATTATATTGTACTATAAACTAAAAGTTATTAATATAAAAAAATACATTTTAACATTAAATACTGAGAATTAGTATGTAAAAATTTAAATATATAAAATTTTCTACAATATAATATATTTTAAAACATTAAACATAGATTTTATTAGATTTAATACTTACTGTTTGTATTCGACTGATATGTTTAATCTTATATTTTAAATAATGCTTTTAATAACTAAATCTGGAATCAAAAAATTTAAATATATTTGAATTTTTTTTTTTGATTTAACTAGAAAAAAAGCTTAATAATTTAACGTATATAGGTATTGGGTTATTTAGTTTAAATAATGATCTTTATTATATAATTCTGTGTTAATTTTAAATATATTTTTGCTTACATTTAAATATAGTATAATAATAGATTCGTTTATATATTTTAAATGTTTCGTTGTTATGCCATATGAAAATGGAGAGTAAACACAAATAACATCTTCTAAGTGGTGAGACACTAAACCAAAAATATAATTAAACAGTGGTCTATTTTATCAATTGAAATTACAACTTAATATCAATAAATATTACTGTGCACCACCTGGATCCATATATTCAATTTATTTATCATGATTAGGGATTAGAGAAATTTATAAAAACCTAATCTGTGATAATAGAGAGAAATTTTAATTATACAATAATCACTAACCTTTACTTTTGACCCAATTGAGATTATAGGACACTAAGGTCCATAAGGAATTTCAAGCAAGGTCTTTTAGGTATTAAGCATAGATTTTTGGCACTGGTTTTTTGTGTTGTTATTGTATAAATTAGTAGACAATAGTATAATAAATAGCAATCTTATAAATTAAATACTGAACATTTTTTGTGGCAATTTATGTATATTAAACTTCTTTGTTTACGGTATAATTCAGAACATAAAGTTTAGCTTTTAATTAATTGAAAGCTTGCTCTTTGTTGTTATTAATTATAATGCTAAATTAACCACAGAAAAAGAATATTTACAATAAAAGTAATAATTAAATGATAAAAAATAATGGGAATGTTCTTAACCATTTTTTAATTTTTTTATATAAATTTTATATATTTTTTATATATAGGTAAAAACACAATTTTTTCTGGTTTTTTTTTGCAAAGTTTAAATAGACTATATTTAAAAAAATATTTTGTTCTTTAAATTTTATATGAAATCATAATTTAGCTTTTTTTTATAAAAAACATTAGGTCAAGTTGGGTTTGGTTGATTCGCTTAGGTTAGGTTAGGTTAGGTTTTACAACTGCCAAATTCAGTTTTCATTACGGTGATTCATATGAACCAGCAGCATATAATTTCACTAACATATATGATTTTAATTATATTCTTGCTGATAGAAATATATATATATATATATATATATATATATATATATATATATATATATATATATATATATATATATATATATATATATATATATATATATATATATATATATATATATATATATATATATATATATATATATATATATATATGTATATAATATATATATATATATATATATGTGAAAATGTGTTAAGAAATAATTTCGATTATGAAGTCATTGAAAATAAACCTTACCACACACTGTAACATATAAAAATGATTGGGATTGTATTTAAGTAATGTGAAGAACGGATATTAATATTATTTAACAAATTATTAAGAAACGAGCTAGTCATTTATTTTGTCATACAGATATATGTTAAATGAGGCAGTTTTTAAATTAAAAACTCAATATGTAATCAGTAATATATATATATGTATACATATATTCTACTCTGTTTTTTAAAAATAAATTGCAAACTTTTAATTTTAATACAATTTATAGAACCGTAGTATATATTCAAATTTAAAGTTAGCAGTGATTCCAAAAAATATTACTCATACAAAACTATGGTTTTGATTTCCTTCCAGTTCCTTTATATTTTCGTTAAGCGTTTTTTTTAATATCATGCAATCCGCTTTTATTTTCGCCAACTTCACGTTTTACGATTACATGCAAAGCAATACAGCTTTATGTTAGCATTTTCAGTCGGAACGAGCGAGTCTTGAAATTGCAAACCGGACTTGAACCGGACGAACTGGAGATGTTTTTGTGGAGTAGTAATATTTTGCAATCCTTTTCCGTCTTTGTACACCTAATGCGATCCTTTAGCCTGCATTACTTGTTTATGATACGATACTTTTTATGGTCCCCGTTTTTGGCACGATTCCAAACGAGCTGCGTTCCATTCTTCGGCGTTCGAGTATGATGATACGTTTTCAATAGTGCATTATCGTCTTTGATCGCATATCCCTCATTACTCTCCTAGCTGTCCCTTTCATAAAGCCATGTGTAGGGCGTAGATCACGTTTTATGAGCAAATTTTATCAGGCGTTGAGTTGTATGATAGATGATGCTTCTTACTTGAAAAATATATATGTTTTTATTATATCAGCAGTAACACTTATATTGTGTTTTTATTCAATAAATTATTTATAAACATGGAAGGTGCTTAAACCCTTATTTAAATAAGACTCCATCGTATCATCTCGTTCTAAACTTCATCCTTATCTTGATCCTTATTAAATTAAAATTGACAGATTAAATTTGACAATGATGCAATTGCTTTCTTGACATTTAATTATTAAACTAACACAAATATTTATTTTGTGCTTATATATTGTATATTTTATTTTTTATCTAAATAAAAAAACATAATAAAGAGCATATCTTATTTACTACATAATTTAAAAAAATAATTCCTTAACTTTCTAGTCATCATCTAAAGGTCCACAAGATTTATTTATTTTACTTGATTATTATATATTATTATATGTTACTTAAATTCATATATACATTGTTTTATAATTAATTAATAATTTGTAACAAAATGTTACTCTATTCAATTACAACATATGTACATATATATATATATTCACTGAAACACGATTCTCGGCAGCGCAAACAGAACACAGTAAGTAGTTTCGTTCAAAAACAAAACGCGAATCTCAAACACAGAAGCAAAGACATCCAACAGGGTCTTGTTTACACAGTAAACAAATCATATGTGTCTGCTAGGTGTAGAGAGAACATCCTGAATGCTCACAGAATGTCTATTATGATAACGTGCCGGCTATTTTGCCTGTCTCGTTTCTTAGTCTCTAATTGAGTGTTTGTTTATAGAGTTTTGATATATTTATTTATAGGTTGAATGAGGTTCAATTATATACTATATACACAGACATAGAATAAACATGTGACACATATCATTTCCATATTTTTCCATATGTAAAATACACCTACTCTATGTGTACATATATGAAGGCAATCGCCTATGCACTTTGCATGCAATAGCAATGGCATCGGATAAGAATCTGTCACGATCATGAATATAAACGACTTGAGAGGAACAAAATTCTTTCGTCTTGTTTATTGCCATAAACAGATCTAGTCGTTTGAATATATTGATAATCTATATGTGGTTTTGAAATATACGCTTGATACTCCAATATGTTTTTAAGAATGATAAATAAAAATGCAATTTATATCGCCGTGTCACTGGCAGTACGTTTATTGGAAATGTAAAAATATATATCCTTAAATATAGTTTATATACATAATACTTCATACATGTTGTTATTAATGTCTGTCTGTCTAAACTAATCAATATCATAATCTACAATATATTGGGTTTTTTTAAACCATATCCATAGGACAGTAATGTAAGTAATTTGGCCATATATGACACTGTATATGGAACCTTTATAAAAAATAATTATAATACCTTGTTTTCCTTTTTCTATGCTTCGTCTTATTTTTCAATTTGTCGCCATTATTCGGCGGGCGTTTGGGCCGAATGTCATATTAATAACATGTGCCAGTAACCCCCTAGAATATAGAGGTTATTTTAAACACGTCCCGAATAAAAAGGCTGCTCCGCTGCCAGAAGAATAGGGGTGGCTCTCGGCGACGTGGTGTTTACCAGGCGAGCGTGACAAAAAGGATTATCTGCTCGACCATTTCCACGGTCATTCCGTAAGGGGGTGTTTACTGTATTATATTATAAGTAAACTATATTTCATGTCACCGATGATAAAATCACAATACGTAAGACAAATAAAAAATATATAATAATATATCACATTATTTGTGGGTCTCCCGTATATTTTAGCATTAATTCATTGCTTAGATTTCAAAGTGAGTTTTGTGGTCTGTGGTAAAATAAGTAGTTGAGATTATATTGCGTTAAATATATTTTTTTGTTTTTAAATTACATTCTTTCGTATTTCTAACTAAATTATCTTTGACTGAATATATATTTTATCATAACTCTATAGCAGCTTAAAAACAGTAGCATTTATTTAAAAATAAGCTATTTAATACGTGTCGCTAAATTAATTTTAATACGTTTATATATAGATCAGTGGTATATGTCGGTGACTAATATCTAAAAGTCCTAGGTTGAAATCCAATATGGACCCTTGTGTTATTTAAATTTATATTCAAATTAGTGAATTTAATTTAATTCTGATCGATCATAACAAATAAGGTTTTCCTAGATTTTTCTAATCTCTTATATAAGTATCGTTTTGAATAATTAAAATAAAATCAATCTAGGTCGTTCATAGTGAGTTTTATTACAATGATTTTTTAGACTGTTCTTTTTTTGTTTACTGAGAGAGAAAAAACAGTCTAACAATACTTTTGACAAGTTGACAAGATAGCTAGATGTGAATGTAAAACAATATGCAAATTTCAACTGTATAAGGTTATTTTTATTAAAAGTCATGTGTTAGAAAATAATTTCAATACAGAGTTTAACGTTAATTAATTTAAAGTTTTGTGCATTATATTTAATCTAATTAGGAATATTTATCATATAAATTTATTAAAAATGAAATTACATTGTTGTTGACAAATATATAAAGTCCATTTTTGTTATTAGTTGAGTTATTTTGTCTACGAGTGTGTATTTAATTGTTCTATTGTAAATTGTATTTAATTGTTATATGTAGTGGCTGTTTTTTTTTATTAAATAACAATTTTATTTTTTTTAATATTAGTATATTGTCGCTTTAATAGTAAATCTTTTATAGTCGAGTAAATCTAGTTTGGTTTTGTGCCGCTTTGTATACACCGTCGCACTGTGGGGTATTTGCCCGATTTGGGCGGCCAAAATTATTTCTTCACTTTAGTTAATTCCATAAATGCTCCTAGTCAAATATGTAATATTTAAAGTGTTGAAAAATACATTATAGAAAAAAAAATCTAAAAAAAAACAAAAAACTTTTTTTTTATATGAAATAATTCATGCAATTTTATTTTAATAAGTATTTAAAGTATTTCTTAAATTGTAGGCCCGAGGAAGAGAAATTCCGTGTTGAACGGTCGTGCGAATTTCGTCGCGTCAAGTGTTAAAAATAAAAAATAAATTGTATATGTCACAAAGTTTGATATTTGCTGTTTTTTTAACAAGAAAAAGTATTTGACTAGTATTTTATCATACTCTGTATCGTTTTTATATTTAAATATGTGTATATTTGGTGATTCTAAACAAATTTTTATTTAATTTGATTAGTACGCGATCCACAATTTGAGGTTTACTGATTTTACCATGTCGATCATATTATTAAAAAATAACAACCACTTTAAAACTGTATTATAAATTTGATGTTAACACGTCCCCTAATTAAAAAGTTACAATAGTTTAAAAAGTTTAGGTCCTAACTTTCGCGACTAAGCCCCGTCCCATTTTTAAGAATAATGGTATGCAATGTGTTAAAAACCGCAAAAATCCGCAGCCAATTTTACATGTATCATAAAGAGGAAGACCTAAGATTTATATTGTATATAAAATCTAGATTAAAAAGTAGTCGGAAATATAACTAATGAACTCAAAATTAGAAAAAAATAATAGGAAAAAGTACTAAAAAATAGTACTTATTCAAAACAATATTGTGTGTTTAATATGACAGCAACTGCAACAAAGAGCTATGAAACGTAGAAACACTTACTTGCTTTATCACAATCAATGGCTTGGATTTTTAACTGTACTCAAATATAATAATAATAATTGTCCAATGTACGAGTATGCAATCGACGCCGAGAAAACGATGCGTGCACTCTAAGGGATGACTGACTTACGACTAGAGTCTCCAATTCGAGTAATCGAGTACTCGATACTCGAGTATTTTTGTCTGTTTTTCATGTACTTGATAATCGAGTATTTTGAAAATTACTCGATTAATACTCGAAATTAAAAAATTTTGAAATATTTCAGAAACAAAAATAACTTTAACTCGGTCCGGTAAAGGTTAACCTCTTGCTTTTATTTGGCGTTTATGCCCGAAGTCCCGAGTTACAGCGGTTACTATCAGGTATAATTTTTTCATAGTTCCATAGTTGCATAGTTCTGGTCGTCGGCTATGTTAGTGGGTACGACGGAGAAATTTCTTTTGTGTTTTCTGTTCGACAGTCCCGACTTATCTAATTTATGGCAATAAACAATAAGAAATATCAACAAAAAAAAGTTTTAGGTTTTATGACTATGCAGTTGTAGCGTAAAGTGTTGTAAATTGTTTTTACTGATCCCTCAGCTTAAAATATAAATCAAAACAATTGTGTGTTTTAAAGGCATTTAAAGTAAAGTCAGTTCTTTGCGAACCGTTTAGCACTAGAGTGAAAGGGATTCACCCAAATACATCTTCGAAGGATATAGATTTAAATTCTTCGCATTAATCAGAAGGAGCAGAATATTGTATATTGTTAAGAAAAAAAAATCTATTTAAGAAGAATTACAAAATGCTATTTTGTCAATAGTCGAAGGAAATAAGAGAAAAGCAGAGAAGGGAATGAAAGAAGAGAACATAAAAAGAGAGTTCAAAAAATTTTATATCTATAAAAAGCGAACAGATATAAATTAGAAGCCTTATCCAACGCGTTAATGACAATAAGACCAACATCAACAGCAACGGAAAGGGTTTTTTCCATAACGGGAATAATAAAACTAAAGGTTAGCAGTAATATTAAATTCGAGACACTTTTTGCATTATTGTTTTTAAAAAGTATGTTCGTGAAGTTAAAATAATTGTAAAAATTAACATACTAAGTATTTTATTTATTTATTTATATGTGCAAGAATTTGAATAATAGCTATTTTGGTACATTTGGTAAATACTCGAAAGTACTCGAGTACTCGAGTATTTTAAAATTTTATTATTCGATACTCGAGTAGTTGATGGTTCGAGTAATTGGAGACTCTACTTCCGACCGATCGTGGAGGCGCTAGCGTTATGCAAATAGTGTGGAAATTGTTTATTATTATGCGCAAAATTAACGGCTTTACAGAGCAACTTTTTTTTTTACCTGCGCTTAAATTTTCATAATCAACTTTTGTCCACCCAGATCGAGCAAATACCCCACCGTGCGTCGTAGGCGTAAACCGTATTACCGTACTATTCGCATGACGTTAGACGCGCGTATGCTCTCTTTTGATTAATGTTATTTATAAATTGCTACAGTTTATAATTTAAATAAATATTTTAAAATATCTGCAATAAATTTCTGTAACATTGATATATTTTTTGCCGTTTTCTTCATGCAAAAAAAATCTTAAAATTATTGAAATAATGCTTACCTTCATAGTGTATGGAAACAGTATTCACATTGAAATTAAAAGACCTCGAATAAAATGACTTGGGCGGGTTTGATGTGAAAACGATACGACCGCCGCGAAATCTGGAGCGGAAACGCGAAAACAATATTTCATCGTCCGTGCAGAAAGGGCGACCGTAATTACGGGGGCAACACAAAATTAGGCATTTGGCTTTGGTACACACGGCTCGATATCGAAAATATACGTGGCGTCACGCTCCACAGCTGCTATAAATTATTAGCCACTGCTTTGTCGCTAATTACTAGTCTATATTTGAATAGCGCCAAAGCCGATTAGAGCCAATAATACCGGAACTGAAAATAACATCGACGGGACCAGGGCACGACCCGAATTGGGCCGCGTCGGACTTTGCGTGCCTTGATAATAATATTTAGGTAACTATGAAGTCGTTAGGGTTTAATTAAAATTTTATAGTTCAAATTTTATATGATATTGTTTTTGGAGATTAGGAAATTTGATAATTACATGTCAGTATAGTGCATATGTCTATCGCCATCTCAATGATGATGATTTTGCCGTCGATTTATATATGAGTAAAGGAGACCAATCTCTGCTTTCATCTTTCGCTCTTCAATCGTTCGCCAAACTAATATCTATATGTATAAGCTCTATAATAGTTTTTTAACCGACAGACCTTTTTTGATCTATGTATTTAAAAAGCTGCATATATTTTTATATTAAAAAATTCTTTCCGTAATAAATTCATGTTATGTATGTTACGTATGATTAAATGTTAGACGAGATGAGATAACTAGTACGTTATAATTTGCTCATAGTCGTAAAATGAGCGTGCTGTTAATTTAATGGATAATTTAATAATTATTAAATTAAATTTTACATCGATTGATGCTATTAATATCAATTTTAAAGTCATGTGTTTTAGCTACTTATTTATATTACAATCCGAAAAAATTAAGGTAATAATAATTTATGTATCAATTTGATATGATTGTAGTTTATTTAATTATAAAAGTACATAACTAAGAATTTAACATAAAAATATATCTGTATCAAAACGTTTCGTAAACATTTTATAAAGTCAGAGTTTTTAGTTTGAGAATTTTTAGTGAGATAGATAAACAGAAAGGCAAACTTTAAGAATTATTATATAGATATACACTCATACTAAGTGTAATCGTCTAGTTACTGACGCGGTTCTGTAGCATATAAAAAAATAACAAACAAATTAAGCGTGTTTGGAAAAGTTACTGAAGCGTTAAAGTTTTTGTTTTTTTCTCCAAGTAAAAATATTCACATTCCGCGTACTTTAAAAAGTGTATGAGAAAAAGAGCACAATATTACATAATACACGCGCGTATAAATAAAAACGTTTCTATTGCGTTTATAAAGTTTTACAACAAGAATTAAAAACCGATTTAAATTCCATTATCCAAAAGGGAAAGTTTTTCGTTGTTTCCTTTTTTAACAAACTGGAGAGTGGGTGCTTGTAATTTTTGTATCTGAAAAGGTCAAGAACATTTTTCGAAGCAAAGGGCGTTAATGATTTATTTCAATATAAAAAATAAATCTTAACAAAAATAATGAGATATCCACGACGTTATTTACTCTCGGGACTATACTTTGGAATTTAATTATTACGTACATTAAAACTGGATAATCGAACGTAGTTGTACAGAACGACAGGACAAGGAAACAAAGCAAACACGTACGAAATTGACATTTCATTTGAGAAAACAAGAACTTCTAGTACGTGATTCCGCATGTGTGAAATTATAAATAGATGAAGCAGTCGTGTATGGGAATGCATTCGAATTTTAGTATGAAACGCTATAAGGGAATGAATATATTATTATTTATTTATTTTATTAATTTATTTAGCTTAATAGCTAATCTTTACATCTAACAAATTTAGTAAACATATATAAAAATATATAAAAAATACATAACAGAAATAAAAAATAAAAAATATACAATAATAAAGTCTTCATATTATAATTTATTTCTATATGTACGAAGGTGTTTTTTTATTCCATTTATGAAACCCGTTATATTTTTGCTGTTTCGGATTTCTCTTGGAAGACTATTATATAAATCAAAACCTCCGTACATAATTCCCCTAGCCGTACTCGTTTTTTTATACTTAATTATCTTTAAATTTTCTTTATTTCTAGTATTATATTTATGTACATCTTTATTTCTTATTAAATACTTATTAAAATATTTTGGTAACATATTATTTTCTAACTTATATATTAATACTAAAACATTCATACTCAATATTTCTTAAACATTCAACCATTCTAATCTATCAATTATACTTTTACAATTAGTTAATCTATTTTTATTTAAGATTACTCTCATTGCCCTATTTTGTAATTTTTGCAACATTTGTTTATCTAATTTATTTAACATATTTAATAGTGTTGCACAATAATTAAAATGGGGCAATATACTATTGTAAATTATTTTTTTTGTATTTATACTTAATATATTTCTTAATCTAGATAATAAACCTATTTTTCTACTAATTTTTTTTAATATGTAATTACAATGTTCTTTAAAATTTAATTTTGTATCAACAATTACTCCTAAATATTTTATATTTTCCACTATTTCTATACTAGAGTTATTTATTACTATTATGGTACTATTATCTAACACATTTTTATAATTAATAAACATACATTTAGTTTTATTCTCATTTAATTTAAGTACATTATTCTTTAACCATATTTCTAATATACTTAATTCATTATTTAAATTATTTACAATTTCTTTAATGTTATCACCTATGCAATACATTAATGTGTCATCCGCAAATAGATGAATTTTACATTTTTTCACGTTATTAACTATATCATTAATATACAAAACAAATAACAATGGTCCCAATTTAGACCCTTGTGGTACTCCATAAGACACTAATTTCTCTTCAGAATATACATTATTTATTTTAACTTTTTGTTTTCTTTTTTATATGTTATATATGTAATCGTATTGTTTGACTACTGATATATTTGCTAGAATGGACTACATGCTAGTAAATATTTTCTATTTAATAGAACCAATGAAACCCATAATATATAAAAATATACATATTTTCTTTTGATGTTAACGAAAAACTAACTTAACGGTTAATAAACAATACTTGTATGATTTCAAAAAAAAGTTAGTTTGAAAAATATACAAATTTACGGCTCAAAACTTAACTTCAACTAATATTCAATTTTTAAAGAATTCTAAAAATATTTTTTTTAATAAATTCTATCGCTGAATGTTGAATAAATCGTATATTTTAACTCTTTCTGGATCTTGAGAGTATTTTTTTTTAATATTTCTCTGTTCGTGAGAAAATTTGTAAGTATAATTTATAAAATTTGTGATTCTAATAATATATATTCCTATTAAATAAATATATTGTAATCAGCGAATATTAATTTAATTTCTTGCCTTGGGTTTGCAATATTTTTTTGATGATTCGGCGCTTTCTTACGGACAGGTAACATAAAGCTTTAAGTATGGCAGTAAAGTTAATTAATTCGAGCGTATAAAACATAATTTATGGATTTTAATTATTGGTTACGATAATTAATTCGGGCTCGAATAATGTCGTGTTTGTAAAAGTGTGTAATTATTAATTATGTTTTTAATGACATTGCAAGTAATAAAAACAGGTACTTCTGAGAAACATTATGAATATATATTATATGTCTAAGTGGGTATAGTAATTTTCTGAAAGTGAAGGTAATATATTAAGTGTGTTTTTATTATCATTACTAATTGACTTGCATATAAAACATAATTTTATATAGTAACTAAAATAATAATGTTTTTTTTTTAAAGTTTGAACTAATAATAAAATTTAAATTTAATCTGTAAAATTATTAATACAAAAAATATGGTGTGAGTAAATACAGTTCACCCATTTTTCTTCAGATAGGCTAACATTGTATTGATCTAAACAGGCACAACAGAAACAATCAATCATCGTCATTTTTTTTATGTTTATTATGTGTCTTCCTTTTCATGAATTGTCTACACCAATTTTATGTGAAAATATTGCAATAGTTATTAAATTGTGAACAGTAATAATCATCTAAGCATTTCTATATATTTACATTTACTTTTTTCCCAAAAGAATGATTTTTGCGACCAAATAGCTTATGAAAGCTTTGATAGGTAATTATTTTTATTTCTACTGTAGTTAGTGTCTTCTTAAGAAAACACATTTCATTCAAATTGTTACTATAATTCGTGTCTCATTTTATAGTTCCATATATACCTAAAAAATTAACGTACAACAATGATAACATTTTCATACTCATTTAACACTTTTCCAACTCGAATGTATTTAGATACTCCGTCATGAATAACAAGTACCACTCGTGCGGTATTATAGAATTAGTACCTAACAAAATACGTTTAGAACACGCGTGCGCCATATCCATAAACATAGTTCACTTACGAAGGAATTATACGGATAAAACAAAATAGTAATACACATAGATATGTACTTATATCAAAGAGTCAAACTTGAGGATTAAAAATATGCTTTCTTGAACAGAATACAAAACTTTATTCAAGCCAAGGTGACTAATGTTCGTCCGATAATAAGTACATAAATTTTTCGCGTCTAACGATATTTATGTGGTGTGTCTAGACCGTGGACTGTTCCCGGGACCTCCAGGCCGACAAATTCGGTCCCTGTCCGAACTTTTAATTCGGACCTAACTCAGCGTCTACGAACTGCGAAATGGCTTTGGTAAATTACTGCAAATGATGTGACGCCACAATCTCGTTTAGAATTCAACACTCTAGAGACTGACTACGCTTTTTTGTCTCCACTCCTCGCCACCGGCATTCGCCAAGCGTGAAAGAATCCACTCACCTACTCCCAATTTCATACTTGACTGCTCAAGAGTCAATAGTGGCATTGGGTAAAATCGGAAAATGTGTGAGGGAATAATATTTATATGAAGAAAAAAAATGCACTGTATAATATTTGAGTAATAACATAATATAATATATCATATAATGTGCGCTCGTAACTAAGATATTATCAGATAGATTTTTTGCTGGTAAAAAATATTTTTTAATGTATACACAGATCAATAATCAAGTTGTATTTTATAGAATTAAGTGATGTGAAGAATTGATATCCTCTTAATGATCCGCTGATATCTTTCATGTTGATGCGGGTCTGAGCTCGTCTGACCGTCTCGTCTCAAATCGTTTGATCGTCCTCACGATGTGACGTCACATTTTATGCTCTTGTTTCAAGACAGCTCTGGCGAATCACAGATGTGGATATTAGTGAGCCAATTGCATCGTCTGATTATTTAATCTACGAAAAATGTTCAGGCCTTTCGAAAACGGTAATGCAATCCGGTTTTTACGCAGAATAGATGCATTGTTTATCGCTCATTCTTTACGTACAAAAATTTATTTTTCTGGTGTTTGCTAGCAAGTAACAGACAAATCTGCTAATTTTTTTATCTTTAACTATTTCAACTCGATACAATTTATTATATAAATTGAAAAAAATTATGTTTTTATTACTTTTTATTCACAAAAATGGAGTGAAAACGACCATATTGGTTGTAACATAGGTGTATAGCCCGTCCAATATGTTAGCGCACATCATCGTTGTGTTGTAAATAAGGGTGCTTGTACGCATGCATGCATACATACATAGTTTTCCGCGAATTTGTTTACACCGATAGGAGAACGTTACAAATACTAAATCAGGGCTGTTTTAAGGGTAGGGTGACCATACGTTGGAAATTAAATTAAAAATTATAATGTGTTATATTTTTATTATAAATTATTGCCATGTTGTGGTATTTTGTAATCAATAAAACAATTCCTATAATATTCTATTGGTATTTAAAAAAATATTATATTGAACAGATATTCAACCTGGAGAGTGATACCAAAACTGCTCACATGTTTTTTAGTTAAATATGTATATAAATAAACAAAAAAAGTAGGAAAGTGATATTTTACACTTTCCTCAACAAATTAAATTTAAAAAGTAAAAATGAATTGCACTTGTAATTTCAAACGGTCATCTTATTATATTATTTTACCAATACTATGACGATGAGCGTTCATATCTTGGACGGGCTGTACGTGTGTATATATGTTTATTATATAAATATGTATGTAACTTATTATTATTGATGCTTCTTTAATTGTGATTTCTAAATCCAGGATATTTGACACAGTTGTTCAACAATATTCAAAAAATATCACCATACAATATGTTAGGCGTTTAAAAGCTCTTTTTATCAAATAAATAAAATTGTTTGTCTTATTTTAAGCCACAAATATATTAAACATGTTTGTAGAATAAATATACGCAGCTCTGACTAACACCCTTTTAAGCTTAAAAGGGTTCTAAAAAAATCTTTTAACAAAAGATTAAGGCAATAAAATCTATTACTTACAATTCTAGATATATCTCGATCACGAATTAACACAATCGATACTCGGCAGGGATTAAGCGCTCACGCACAACAGGACGCTTGGGATTCTTACAAACGGATTATAAATTCAATACCCTTTTAAGCCCCGACGGTTAATTACACGACAATCGCCCTCTGTCTCGCGCCAATTAATTATTAAGCAGTGCTACTGCAAAACAGGGGCAAGCTCAATCCGAATGCGAGATCGGGGCCGGACTAGTAAATTATGGTCTAGTTGAAAGTTCCGCAATCCGGCGCTGCCGCGGATTAAGCAGTTTGCTTTTAAGTTATGTTGCGTAAAAGCAGTTTTAGCCGGAGCCAAATTAGAAACGCCATAAATCTGGCTAGTGATAAAAGGATGCGCGCACAACACAGCGTTTATACCGTATATGCCTTAAAACATATACAAATGTGGGAATATATGTAGTAGTACATTGGATCTAGCCGAATTTGTAAATACAATCCAACCATTATGCGAATTAAGATCTTAGCGACGTCGGGCGAGTCCGGAGCTCTTGCTATAGTACTCTCAATGGGAAATTTTGCGAAAGAACCGTTTAAATGCGAGAACGAGTAATGCTTATTTATTTGTTTATTTTTTTAATCCCTTTCCGCGCATACTTGAGGTTGAATTAAATACCTGAAATTATCGGCTTAGCCTTTTAAAGTGACAAAATATATTTTCTTCTTACAATGCCGCCACTAAATGGTGAGGACATATATATTTATACAGAGAATTTAATGTTTTTATTTGTTTGTTGCAATCTATCTAAAAATAACAATTTTTAGGGGGCGTACAATTTTAATGAGACTCTTGTACGAATCTAAATGGACTTTTTTATTAAGTGATATTTACATGTGACAAATGACGATTACGGCTTGACGTTTCTCGCGATGAAAGTGAACGTGGCGTAGGTGGTGATGGCCGTAGATGATGCTCTGGGCTCTTGTGGCTGCGTGCGGCGAGTGTCAGGTGTGATATTCAAATCTGTCGGTGAGGGTGTGTAGCTGGTTCCTTCCGATGGCTGCTGGTAGATCTTGGCTCTATTCGTCTGCGTCGCTAGCTCTGCTGTCTGGGCCGTCTCTTGTCTGGTGCCTCAGCCGTCTAGTATCTCGGACCGTCTGCCCTCTCCTCATCGGAGTCCGGGCTTATATCCTTTAGAGGGATGCACGCTAGCTGACCAATCGGGATTGTGCATCAATCTTCTAGCCAATCGCTGCAGTGGCTTCTTAAAATTCGAGAAATCGGATGTTGCGTTTTCGAAAGCGATTTTTTTGCTTGTCCAGACTTTCGAATACTTCAGAAAGGGTTTGCAATGTGGTGATTGATTGCGTCCATACCGTTTTGTCACAAAAGGGATTCTCTTAACGACTTGTGTTGTGTGGTCAAAAGAAATCCCTATTGTGCCATGATATTTGTCTCATTGTTAATGAATGAACGTTTTTGGTCACGGTCATCAACAATGAGACAATTATTCTTTTAAATCTGGACCTATTTGTATGGTCGCCACAAATTTAATTCGAAACAATTTTGATGCCGTGTTTGGACTTGATAGCTGTGTAATCTTAACTAAAGATTTCAATGCCAGACACCTTTATTATAATTTTTTGGAGCAAAATGATCCAGAAACCCAAAATAACAAATTCTATATTCTACTAAAAACATGGCACTGTAAATCTTAGTAAATCTCATATCATGAACTTGAACCATAATTTTAATAAAAGGAATATTTAAGTAAATTTTTAGTTTAATTTTTCCTTAATATATTTCTAATATTTTTTTGTAAACAAAAAACACTACGAACCTGATATTTTTATTTATTTGAATGTATGAATTTATCTGTATTCCCAATCTTGATGTCATGATTTTAAAGACAAAATTAATGACGTTAAGATAAAGAAAGGAATGAAAGACCATCCACTGTCAACACATTAAAAATAATTAAATAGAAAAGCGTTTGATATTATACCCTATAAAATCTATTTTATGCTTCTTGAAGATAAAGTGTAAAAATAACTAGTTTGTGAAAATAATTTAGCCAGCTTTTATAAAACTCATTCTCATGCACCTTTGACCCTAAACATTGTGCACCAAATAGATTGTTCCATTTTTGTGAAAGCACACATTTAAATTCTCGCACGACACGTTGCTCAGATCGACTTTATTGCTGCCATAAACGGCATTTTTGCCCTGTTTAGGCTTCGTTTCATCCCCCGTAAGGCCACCCCCCAATAATGTCGTCAATGCGACATCAAACGTTTTATTGGCGGGCCTGGCACACGTATCCTCACCCTCCGAAAGATCGTGACTTACGAATGCAAAAGTTCATGTCGCCCTTTGTGAACTCCCTAGATGAACATTCGCAAATCATGCGTGACGGACATCAAAGGCGACTTTATGCTCGGCCTTCTTCGCTACAAGAATATCTGCTTTTGTGACGCCTTGATTTTGTATCTTTCGTGTCCTCATATATGACCATTCTTCTTATATGTAGTACAGCAATCCGTGACGACCTCGCGGTACCCTCTACTGCCAGACATTCTGTCAGGCGTGAGATTTATAAAATGCCTGTATATTTGTTTGGTATAATTTAATCACATTGCTATTTTTTTAATGAATGATTAATTATGATGTACGGTAGTGCTTTATTTTATTTGAATATATATACAAGTATAAATACATTACAAAACTAAAATTTTCTTTGTGGGGGGCCGATTTATTTAGCCACAATCTAAGAGACATTTTGGCAACACTGACGTGGCGGTGGGAGCAGCATGTGTTCTAGTAGAGTATTCAGAAAATTTTCTAGCATGACTAAATAACAACGTAAACATGAATTATAACATTCAATAAAACAGTAGTGCAGTGGCCTAAGCTGTCCTAAGCCAAAGTTCAGTAAATATCTCATAAACAAGTCAATTCTGTAAGCTGTTAAAATTAATGATAACTGCGCTGAAAGACAGATTAACTGTTATCATCTGCGCTGAAAGATGATAACAGTTAATGAAAGCCTATATTTATAGAAAATCTAAATCACTCTGTAGAGAAAAGAATCTGCTACACATATAATGCATCTAAAAAAAATAAAAGTATCAGCACACAAAAAAAACTGTAATTTGTAACTGCTGTATTTATATCATTATATGTTTAACTGTTGTATTAATATCATTAATAACGAGAAGAGTAGAGGGCATATGTTAGACCATTGAAGAACTCCTAAATGGGTTAAATATTTTTTACACTCATTCGCCATAGGTTACAAACTATCTCCGATCGCTCAAATAACTATGCTAATCGCACGATTGTGACTTTTTCATTAATTTGTCCAAAGATATTTTAATATTTTAATATATACTAATTTGTTGAGCCTAATTAATTGCATAGTTCAAGGTTATTGCACGAGAATCCGATCCTAAATACCCTTAAGCCGGATTTGTTTCGCCTGCGCGCGTTATACAGTAGTACGGCTGGTGTGCGTTTGATCTACGATTTGTGGTTTTGAATGGCATTATTAATCATATCCACGGTAGGGTCTGTATTAAATTAATCTCACTGTAATTCTCGCCTCGTGGCTGTGTTCCGACGCCTAGTGACTGATGATGGAATTAATTCGTCTCGTAGGAAATCTAATTTATGGAAGGGACACGCGCAAGACCAACTTTAATAGTTTAATTTGGCAAAACAAACACCTCTGGTCTGATATGACTAGACACATTCTGGGGTGTTACTACGGGTGTAACCGATGACCCTACGAACCTCCTTGTTTTCTGATACTTGAAGTTCAATATTTGCTTAAGCCGTCGTGTCAAGACAATCAAAGCCCGACAAGCGTTTGTTTGTGCTGAACATTAGACAAACAAATAAAGTTGTCTATGTTTATTGTCTAGCTTAAATAATACATTTTATAAATAAATATATTTTTTCAATTATACTGCTAAAATTGAAACCATTTATAAATTTGTTTATATATTTAATTATTCAATAAAATCTGTAGGTGTTTCGTATTGTTTTAATCAATAATAGCATAAATAGCATGACTGCTATTAATAAAACATGCAATATTGTATCAATTATTTGCTTGTTAAAAATGTTGCCATCGTAAATTTTCGAGTCCAATATATTTTTGAAGATTGGAATGTGGTGTCTAAATTTGTGCCAAAACAATTATAACAAAGATATAATCAACGGCCAAAGGTGACTGGTAAAACTTTGATATAAAAAAGGGCATTTATTTCGAGATTCCTTGTGATAGTTATATCCTTAATATATAAATTGGATTTTTAATTATTAAATATATATTTGGTATTTTTAGTGAAAAAATAGTAAAAATATCTGCGGTTTTTTATTTTTATTTATTTATTATATATATATATATATATATTATTTATTGCACTTAAGTTAAATCTCTTTTTAATAATAAACAGCAAATGTACCTAAAAATAATTAATAACATTTATTTTTAATATATGGTAATGAGATATTTGACTGAAGTAGTTGATACATATATTCTATAAAAGTTTTAACAACGGGTGCCGGAGCTTAATCCGAGCGACTTCTGCGCAAATTCTAAGCCAAATATTGGCCGCTTCTACTAACAGGTGTCACAGCAGTAATTGCCTGGATGCAGAACAATGAACATTTAGGACGGTTTTTCTTATAGTAACTTATAGACAAACTTTATATGTAAATAATAAGTCGTTTAGATTGTTTTTGCTTAGATGATTAAGTCAAGCTGTTTGTTTTTGTGTTATTTTTTATATTTCTACAAAAGTTATTCTTAATATTTTTACAGAAGTATCTTTTACAGTTTCTAAGTTTTTACTTAATTGAGACTAGTCATATGATATGCATTATTAACAATTCCTAAGCACTTATTTAAAATTATGCATATATTTGAAAAATATCCTTGCACATACATGAGCTCCATTTATTAGTAGTGGTCTTATCAGGGATTTATGAAGCAAGAGTTTGATTTAGCTACTGAAGCCACTTTTGCTTAGGAACAATAAAATCATTTCCATTCAGATATAATAAACATAATACCGTATATCAAACAATATTATTTTTTGTCAAAAAATATTTTAATTTCTTAATTTGCGGTCGGGAATAAAGCTCAAGGTGTATAGCATATACATACATATTTTTATTACAACTGGTAAAAGCTGCAAATTTAACTAGTAAGACAATAATTTTAAATTGTATTATTTGAAGCTACCATTTTTTAAAAGCTTACATATTATTAGTAAATATAAATTGAATGTCGTTAGATATTTTTACTAGGAGTATATTTAGTAATTGTAATTTATTTTATTTTTAATTTAATATACGAGACATGAAATAAATTGCTATCCAAAAATATTTAATTTAATCTCATTGACACTAAAATTTTAAAGCAGAAAAAAATACAATAACACCATCTACTAATATATTTTTATTTTCATTTCTAGGATATTTTTTAAATTTTAATTTATAAATATAGTTAGTTTAACAATACTAATATTGTAATATATTTCATTTAAGGTAAGAAAGGAAAATAGTTTTACGGTTGGATTTGAATCAAAATTGGTTTTTATAATATATATATTGTAATATCGACTGCAGTGATTACGTTACTATTATTTTAATAAAATGTTTATTTTATTGATTTGCATTCAGGGTAATATTTTTTTGATTTGCATTCAGGGTAATATTTACGCGATTTGAGGATAAAATAAACTTATTCGATTTTCTCAATCGCATTAGACAACAATGACAATGTGAAAGTTAGCATTTGTCATCTGATCCTATGATCAGATTTGTGCTATATTTCGCTTAGCTTGTAAGCACTTTAGTCAGCTTTTTAATACGCGTATTAAAGAATATAAAAAAATAAATTTATATTCTACATTGTGAATAATTTGTGTGCGTATACGTTCAAAATGAAATTTATTTATCTTTTGATTTAATGAACCCTCTGAAGACAGACTTAATCCTATTAACCAATATTTTATACAAATAATGTTTCTTTTTTTCCTCAGCGACTCCCTGAACGAGTTTAATTAAGGCGAAAAAATGTTTATGTTAATAATTAAAACGTATTTCTGAGTTTGCTTAAAAATCTGTATTTTTAAAAGCTTAAAATGAAAATGGATGGCTCTTCCATTTTTATGAGATGCAATGGTAAATTTATTCAAAGAATTTAAAACATCATTAATTATTATCATATAATATTAACTTAATAATATATCACTAGCTGAAATATAAAATATATATTCGGCAAAAATAATGATAAATAACTTTAATATTAACATTTATAATCTTATCACAATGTATAAATAATATAATATTTATTCTAGAATTGAAAAAATGTGTAAATAAATTAAATATGTATAGTCAAATTTATAGCACTGAAATTGGTTATTTATTATTAAAAATAAGCTTAACGAAAATTCTCCGAAAAGTATACAATAACAACACCCTTCGAGCTGTAATATATTATATGTATATCTACTTACAATCGTGTAATAATGTTTACTTATTCTGAGAATCACTTAATTGTTTCTTATGATTCTAAGATTTCAATATTATTTAATATTTATTATCAAAAATAATAATAAATGTCATCGGTTATTCTCTTATTATTTGTGATATGCAATAGTATTAAAAGTATCTGATAATATTTTTAATTACAAAATACGATTTAGTATAAAAGCCATAGTAAGAATCCTAAGCATTGAGAAAGCGACGAAGAAGGAAGATGTTATGATTTTATAAGCTATGGGACTTTCTTACGTAGTTATTTGTACATCAATTAAACATCTGAGTAATACATAACTGTTAAAACGTAATCTATAATTGAAATCGCTCCATATTGATATTTGCGAATGAAATGTGCAACGTTCGTTCGACTCTCGCAAGATAAAAGTCGTCGGCACGTCCCTCAAGCTGAGTGATTTATCTTCAGCTTTGACAGGTTTTGTTTATTCGCTCTCGCGTTTCCACCTCCGACCACCCTACAAACACCCACCCACACACAGCACTTCGCCAAGACCTGCGAGACAATCTCGAAACTTGTATCGATGCCAAAAAATTGGCTTATTTGCGAAATTGTAAGCGAGTTTGTTCGCCGAGAGAGTTTTGGTTTTTTATTGCCCGTACGTGCGCGGCCAGTGGATGCGCGTCTCCAGAAACGTGCCAAACTCTAGAGATGATTTATCATCGCTCTCCTTTTGTGGGCTTGATTGATTAAAAGGGATTTTCCGCATTATTCTAAGGGCGATTTTCCTATCGCGCGGTGGTGCGACGTTCACTTTTTGAACGCGTATGAATGATGATTTATGGTCGATGCGTACAATGAGTGCGTGCGCTTGTGCGTGCCAAAGTAAAGGGGTGGAAATCTCGGACGTGTCTATTCGAATCGATTTTTTATATTGTGAATAGCCATTCATGTAGAGAATGTATCACAATAACCATACGTCATTATTGTTTGATTGAAAGGTCATATGCTCGTAAACCAAGCGAACCACATTTTTTATTAAATCTCATATATTTTAGATTATAGATACATCTCTCAATAAACTTATTTATTTAGATAATAAAAACACAGGACTTAGTTTTCCCACTTTAATAAATCGGGGTGACCTTAGAGCATTTCCACAACTCTAAAAAACAAGAGGATCTCAAAATTAAATTAATTATAAATTGAAGAGGGTTCAAAATACCAGACTTGCATCCATCAAGAATGTAGTCTGGGATTCCATATTAAGCAAACTAAAGGTTTTGATTGATAGTGTCTCATAGTAATTAGAAGTAAAATCTAAATACTTAAATCGATATTTAGTCTTAAAACTTACAAAATTCTCTCCTATATGAATAAAATCATTTATTCTTGATACGATTTTATATCATAACCAAAATACTAAATAGCATTTTAATTATGGAGATTTCTAACCCTTACCATTAACCCAATTTTCTCACATGTAATTTACAACCGCTCTATAATAATTTATAAATTTCCAAGGTTTACGATCTACGCAACAGAAAATAATTAAATTTTTACATTTCCCAGTTTTATTGCTCTTAACCCTGCAATTACATTCGAACAATACTCATACGCTGCGAGTATAATCATGATAGTTTTAGAGCATTTTAACTGTTATTTCTCACTGACACACACATTTACCCCAATTACCACCAACCGATTAGTCGCAATCGCACCGTTGTTACGAGGTGTTTAATTGAATTTTGAATATTATACCCCTAGAAAACACAAAGCAACAATCCTGTATTTTAGAGCTGATTAAAAACTTTGTGAACCATAATGGTTGCTATCTAAATTTTGATAGCTCAGTCACTAATGTATTATTTGACGTAGCACAATATAACTGTCCAAGAACTGCTTTATAGAGACAACCTGGTCTATGGTGGATTTGCCTTGTCCAAAACCACATTAGTGGTCGCCAAGTTCGGTTTAACCATATAGCATTTAACATTGAAGTTATATATTGGACAGCAGTATATATAACATTAAATCATCCATATGATTTAAATTTCACAGCACGTCGCTTTCTTGCAAATAACACATTTGTTTAATTATTATGAGTAACACCAAAAAATATTATAAAATAAATATTCATAAACTTTTCTATCAACCCTCGCACATATATCCCTGAATTGCGATATTTTGCGCACGCAAGGCGTTAACCGTAATCCAAACAGCCGAAACTTAGTTTATTAGCGGGTCAGTGGGACTCGTCCACCCTGTGGGGGTCATTTGAACCCCCGGAACCTGAACCGGCTGAGCCAGCTTCTTCTTCGCACAACACTAAACATATGCAGTGACACGGGGAGATTTATTGGTAATTGTTTGAGGGTCCGTGAAGCCCGAGGGCTGCGGTAAATTTAATGGCCATTTAATTTGAACTTTATGCATGTGTACGTACGTATGTACGGGATAAATTACGTTTACGGTACGATTAATGCCGCGTCGGATTTAGGTTTAAAAAAACCATTGTTTCTAAATTAAATTTCGTAATTTATTATTTTAATATTGTGCTGATGTCCAAATCGCAAACGATCTGCTCGCTCGTTGAAAGCCTAAAAGCGACGTGCATATGATTTATATTAAAAATTGTATTCATATTAAAAAATATACATTTTATGTCTACTTTTGTACGTATATTTCATAATCTCTTGCATGACGTTATTTAAAGTAATGCTTGTGACGCTACTCGCTCTTCGTTATTTTTATGGCTTTTAATTAAGTTGATTAATTTAACAACAAAGATTTGCCTCACAATTAAAATAGGTGTCAAGAAACAAAGGTGTTTGAGTAGTTGTAATAAACATTTTAATTAAAAATGCAATTAAATTTTTATTTAGCTTATTCAAAGGTAACATAATTAAGTTTTGTTGTGTTCAGACAAATATAATTAATTTCTTAATGTTCTTCAAATTTAATAGTATTTATTTTTTAATGTGTTATTTAACATTTGACAGTTAAAATTAATCTGAAAAAGTAATTTTCTTTACATAATTACAAATCATATAATAAATTGTTTTTTACGCTTCAATTAGATAATTAAACAATGAATTATTTTTCAAGGAAAAATTATACTTTAAAATCAGTTTATTCTACGGTTCAACTGCAATAATAAGTATTTTACTTTATCATTTCATATTTACCAGAGTTGTAAATAAAGTAACTCTAGCCTCTATTTTGTAAATATTAATGACTCAGTTTTGGTCTTATTCATTCTTCATTCAGCATGTCGACAATAGAAGTACTGCCTCCTAAAGTCGAGGGATGACGCGTAGCAAACATGAATGACGCGTGATATTGCTTATGTACACATTAAAGTAGTAAGGTCTGACTGTATCTCAGATAGGAATATAATGTACATAAAAAATAAAAAGGTCTAAAAAAATATTGACTGACTAACCCTTAATAATTATCTAAATTTTGAATATTTAATAAAAATACTCTTTATTTGCATATAATTCACAATATTTTCAAATTAAAATTTTACTTCGTTTATTGAGACATATTCAACAACCCCTGACAATTGGTTATTTCTTTATTCAAATTGAAATATCAGAATATTTTTTTTATATACGTATAATATAGAATATTTTTCTTATACAAATATATATTTTTTATATTTATATTGTATATATATAAAATCAATTTTATAATTTTTAGTTATTTCTTGGGTGATATCTAAAATGTAATCTGAAATCTTTACTCTGTTTTTATATTGCGATTGCGTTTGTTATGCTTGCACTACACTCTCTAAAAGTTGTCCGAACCGAAGTTTAACTGAAGTCGGTTGAGGACGCCGACTTCCGAGTAGCGGCCACACTGCCACAAATTTCATATGCCGTCCGGATGGCGGCTGCTGTCACGTACAGCTGGCATATTTGCGCGCGCCCGAAAAATGTGCCAAATAATCGCAATTTTTAAAATGTCATATGATTAAAATTACGCTACTGATAATAATAAAAGTTTGTGCGGGCACTCCCCAATACAATATCAGTGAAAACTTTTCAGTCGTAAATATTCAATTTACGCAAAATCTTTATCGGCTTTTGCAAAATGGCATAAGGCATAGAAATGATACTTCAGGATACAAACACCACATCTGTGACTATCCTAGAATTTGTCGCCATCGATTCTAAATAAGAATTCGTTATTGTGTGAAATTTATATAAACCGATCTAGGAAAATACATTAGGATATTCGAAACGATTTTTTTTAACAAAATCAAATACCACTAATTATTTTTTAATTATTTGATTTTATATGAAAAATATATAAAAACGATATATGTTAGAAGAATATACTATAAAAAATATAATTAATGTCTTTTGGTACTCTAAAATATTCAAATATGTCAGTAAGAGTCTGTTGAAGTCCCCGATAAGCATGTGGTATTATAACTTGACCACGTGACCACGATGCAGCACTCGACATGCGAGTTGACTATAGGATGCCTACGCGCATACTGAAATTGAACCGAGTTACTCGTTCTATCTTAGTTTGCGAAAAACCATATCATTATCTCTCACTCTCGTCACTCAGCGAAAGGGGAAGTATCTCACCGCTCGCGCTCGAAAGAGCAGATCCGATTTCGGATCCTTTGACTTCGGTCCGTTTGCCAACAATGTTCGGAAGCGCTCGAAGCTGGCCAAGTTGACTAAATCACTCCCACTTTACCTCACGTTCTCGGTAACCTCGGACAACTTCCGAGAGATTTTAGAGCGGGCAGAACCGAACTCGACTGAAGTAATCCCGAAGCAACCCACTATATTCTCCGTCCTTGGCCAACCTTGTCCAACTTCCGGAGTAGTTTTGTAGTGCAGGCATTAAACTTTTTTCTTGAAATGCTTGCTTTTTAACAACAAAAACAATTTCTATTTTCCTCATAAAATAATAAAAAAAATATAATTTCATTAAAGGAATTCGTAATTTCTGATGTATAATCTACACATGATATGTATCTGATAAATTTCGTAAAAAAATATTTTTTTTTTAGTTTATTTGTATATTATTATCAGCTTAAATATAAAACATGATCAGCATTTCGAAATGTAATGCTAGAATCAGACAACCGTATGTTTTCAGTAATATATCGAATAAGCCGACATTTTCAATGGAAAAAAAGTAACCGCCGGACCAAAATGTCAAAGTTGTGTAGCGTAACTTTTTCTCTGCTCGTGTGGGCGTATGAGTTAGGGCCACTGAAAAATCACACGACAGATCCATTTAGTTTTCCGTTAGTATTTCCGAGAGTGCTATCCTATTAACATGGCTTAAATGGTTCGCACCGAGAAGGGGATTTTAGTGGCGGTGGCTGTTGTGCGGTTTTACGTTTCTGCCGTTATATCTTCCATAATAAAGTGGAGGGGCCGGAAACCTGGAGGCAAAGGCAAAGGAAGTGGGTCCCGTTGAGCCCATTCAAAATTTTATGTCGCCAGACCTTCGTTTACGGCGATTTTTCTCCACCTTCGACTCCCGGCGGCCGAGAACTCATCAATAACGCATAAAAAAGTTTTCAGCCTCGGTTTTATATTATTATGTATTTTTTTCAACTTTTAAAAGCGATTTTCATAAAATATACAAAATTATGATATGTGCGTATGTTGCAACTTTGGTAATGAGCTAGGGATTCGTATCTAAGATTTATTTGGTGTTTTGAAGCACTTGCATTTTAGTACTTTGTTTACAGACAAACAATTGATTTAGTGATATGAAGCCTTAAATTCGTACTATATATATAGACTACATAATAACAAAACTATTAACAATTAATTAAAAAATATGCATACACACAGATTGCATGCATATAAAAAATATATCAAAAATGTCCAATTACATTGAAGTGACTATGAATAAATTCCTTTATAAAGTTTTGAAATTGGGACATCAAGTCTTATAAAAGCTATTAAATAAAATGTGAATTCCTTTCAACTTAATTTGAAAATTTCAATAAAATCTAGTTCTAGAATTTTTATTGTGGGTCGTTTATATTTTTATGGTTTCATAAAAATGTCCGGATTATATTTAATCAAAATTCGTAGTCAACATGTTGTTTAGATCAAACTGATTAATATTTACCATATTTATTTCAAGATTTAAAAAAAAATATATTTTAACAGTTTCTAATAAATATATTATCGTTGTGGTAACTTCACATATGATCTACGTTTTTCGCTTGCCGTCCGCTTCTCGTGCGGAACATCAATTTACTTTGGCAGGCAATGTGTTTCTTTTTGGTGTGTTCCCTATTTTACGGTCGATTTGTGGATAGATGAAGCCACCAATGAAGTGGCAAATATGGTGGATTAAACTTTTCTTTCACCAAAGTAGAATCCTACCAAGCAATTCAAAAAATCCTAAGAAGGCTTTAGATAAGAATTAAACCAAGTTCATGTCTTCTGGCGTGTATCTTAAGACCATGCAATTTTTAAATTCTTGTATAAAAATCGTACCCAATAAAATATACGTTATGTAATTATAAAGTATGCTGATAAATGCTAATTTGACCTCCTTTTCAAATCCTCACTAAACGTTTTAAATTTACATTGTATAAGTCGAAATGAATTGCTCTTGCGAGCGACCTTAATCCAGCGGTCAGGAGTAAGGATCGCGGGGAGCTGCGTAGTATGAAGTCTAACCCAGCTACAGTATATGCAAAATTTATTTTATACACTACGAGACTTACAAATGCGTATATTAAATTTCAAAATATTCAATTAAAATTAGGAGAATAGCATATTTCTACAAAGCTATTATTTTAGTTTAAAATGAGTTTTATTAGGATACGTGTGTTATTAAAATAAACATTTGCATTGTTGAAAAAAACTAGGGATGTCGAATTATTAGATCATAAGAAATAAAGAATACTACTAAACAGCAAATATCTATAAATTTACGTTAATAATATATTTAATATATTATTGCCATAATTGTATTTTTATAATTAGTTCTGTAGGTTCACGTTTTAGATTAATAAAAAAAATGCTATTAAGTTTCATAAATCATGAATTATTTTACAAATACTGTAAAACCAATAAAAAATATTTAACATATCTTAGAATTTTATCGCGAGTTATATTTTTTCATTATGGACTATGATTTTTTAAAAAAAAAATTATTTATATTTTAAGACAAACTATTCGTCTCTACGAATGTCAAACGTTCTCAAAAAAGATCGCGATGACATCTACAGTAATTAAAGAAATTAACGCCTCTGATAAAAATATCGTTAATTTCTTCTAAATATTTTTTTTAATGTAATAAATTTTCAAGTGCTTAAATTATTATTTTACAAAATATGTAATTTTAGAAATAAATTAAATTAAAATATGAATAAACATTAATTAGCTCGCTTAAATAAAAATGTAGTTATCTTCCATTTTGACCTAAATTGACTAAAAATATTTTGATATTTAGTTAAAAACACTTAATAAATATAAGTTTTTTCGATTATAAATTACAAAAAATCAAGCTTAAAGTTTTCCCATGACGCAAAACAAGACATTTTATTACCTCACTTGAAGTGAAAAAGTAATTTGTCTCTTAAATTATCTAGAAACGCATTATTTTTTTTATAAAATAAATAGGTACATACATATATGTATGTATAAGTATATAAAAACAAACCAAGTACGATATCAAGTTTCGTTACTCGTCTGAGGAGACAAAAATTTATCGCTCTGTTGAACACGAGGATCGTTTCAACACAGCCAGATTCATCTCAACTACTCCTAGTGTTAATTATGTCAGGCGCTTGTTTGTCGCTGCCACTTTTATAATTGTTTACTGTAAAGACACAGCCGAATATCGTTGATGCTAATTAATTTCAAAAATTGTGTAAACTCAGAGAGACGAGGAGGAACACGACACCGAAACATGGACACTCCCTAATGAGTTTTACATTAGCAGTCACTGGCAAGGGGCCGACCGCGAAATTTGCCTAAATTGTTTGAAGTTCAAGTAAGATAATCTGATGGCTCGTTGTGCGCTCAGGTAGCTTCTCTTTTTTTCTCTCTGACATTTCGCAATGTATAATTATCTTTTGAATGACGGGGGTGTTATATAGTATTATATTATAGTACACCTACATATACCCTTGCAGTGTCACACGAGCGCCGCCAAGATGATAATAGTTGTTTGTTTTCTTAAAGAGAAAATATTATATTGTCTCATATGACACCTTGTCTCGGCAAAATATGACATAGATGTGACTTAGATTTTGGTACCTGAGCGTGAAAAACACGAAAATACGTTCTGCGAGAGAAAAATAATATTTTTGCGGTTCTTTCTCCTTTCAAGCTGACAAATGTCAGACAGTGGAGCCTCTTCAAAGGTTTTGACGTTAATACTGCCTAGACGAACACACTATTACTTGTCGTTATAATGCATTCAGTTGACATTTGTCGCCATTCTGAAAATAGTACTTATATGTGTTTTAGCTACATAAAAATACTTGCCAGACAAAATACATAAGCATGTATTATTAAAAAGTGGTGTTATAATCTCTATAACTTGCTAATTTATTCAAAACTATAAGGGTAGTTTGTAAACGTACTGATATCAAGATAGCAGTAGCAGTGCGTGAATTGTGACTTGGGGGAAGCTGTGGGTGAAATATCGAAGCGCCTAGTATTAACCAGCAAAACAATATATAATAAAAAAAAAAACACTAATACCCAATGGTGAATTCGAGTATGATATTACTAGTAATTATATTGGGTTATAACCAGTGTTTCTTTTCGATAATTAATTGTCGAGAATTTCTCGAGAAAAATGCCAAATCAAAAATTTTCATTTCTCGAGAAATTTTATTGACAAACAAATCCATAAGTGTCAATTAATTAGACAAGTATCTGACAGAGGTCATAAACTAGCCCAAAATTTCACAGTATTATGAAACTATTGATTAGCTTTTATAAAATAAAAATACAAAAGGGGACCTAAAATTAAAAAATGTAAAGCTCAGCGCATCAATTAACGAATGGACAGATAAAAAAATAGAATCTAAATGTATGAAAGAAGGCGGAAAAAATAGTGACTTCTTGGGTTGTAATTCAAGAATTCTTCAAGCTCTGATGCTTCGAAATCTAAGGTAAATGTTAAAGTATGAGTGTCAGTAGAACGCGTTTCTCACAACAAATCCTAGATTCTTGGTAGATTTTTAGCTAACGTCGTTTACGTGTAGAGAGAATTTCCACTTTCTTTTGAAAGTGATTTCAAAATCTTAAGAGAAAGTATCTCTAATCAATAAATTCCCACTAAGGTCGTAGAAATAGTATGTTTGAATGAAATCATGAATATGACATAATATTGTATTTTTTGATACTAAAAGGCAGACGGTTACCTTAAGCCCATCTCTACAGAAAATCTCAATAACTTTGAATATATACAGGCGGCCCTCGACTTTCGCACATAATTGGTTCCTGAAAATGTGTGCGAATGTTGAATGTACGCAAGTCGAGGGAAGTAAAAAAAATTTAAATTGTGGGTATTTTAAAATATTTATTTATCAAGTAAATATAAGATGTTTAAGAGGCGTTTAAGAGACACGTTTAAGTGGGGTTTGCGGGTGTTTCCTTTGAAAAGCTATCAAGAGTTAACTGTTTTCCACTATTCTTTTTCTTTTCTTCATATAGTATTTTATAACATGTTATGTTTTTATTGATCGCCCCACGCACTTGAGATATGCGTTCTTCATTGGGATCACAATCTTCCATATTATTTAAAAAATTGTCAAGGTGCGTGAAGGCTTCATTCATATTTTTCATTGTTAAAGAGTTTTCCAAAATAAATCTGTCTCATCTACATTAAAAATTTGGCTAGAAGAATATTCTACATCTTCAATAATTTTGAATAACTAGGAAATAAATTCTCTTGCAGCATCTTTATCCGCATCAGCCGATTTCCCAATAAATTTAATATTATGAAAAGAATACCTCATTTTAAAATTGTAAAACCAACTGCTACTTGCTTGAAAAACAGTGTTAAAATATTTTTTTAATCTAACCTTCCAATCTTTGTGCAAACTAAGAGCTTTTGCTTGAATAATTTAAATACTCAGAGGGACATCTTTTTGATGTTGGTCATCGATCTACAATGACAAAGATTTTCCATTTCATCCATGTTTTTTTTTGCTGTGTTTTTTTGGAAACAACGTTAAAGATTGTGGAAATATATTTTTATTTTCCACAATTTTGAACGTATTCTTTAATTATATTTTTATTTTGCAAAATTAAACATATCGTATACCTGTTTGTATCCATACAAACGTCCGATTGAAGCAAAAGATTCACCGCTATCAAAACATTTTTTAAAAAAAAATTAAATTAAAAAAATATTTTTTTTAAATGTGCGAAATAGTGAATTGTGCGAAAGTCGAACGTTCAAAAGTTGAGGGCCGCCTGTAAAGAATCAACAATTAATAAAATGTATTGTAACACTAATTTAATCATCGAATAAAAGTAATTTGTGTCTGCCGTATTATGTCAACAATGAGTAACAAACAGAGCAGATATCCCAAGTTGGACACTTAAGAAACCACCAGAGGTATAAAATATTCTTTCGAAAATCGACCGTTATATGTTACGACCTGTTTACGATCTCTCAAATAACACGGGAATAATCGAGTTAAACCACCTGAGGCTGAAAATATGCGTATGAATAGCAGCGATACTGCTTTTGCAATCATTAAAAATAAAATCTTGAACAAAATCAGTTCAGTTTGGTGTAAAAGCTCGTACTACCAATCCTACAAGATACACAACATGACTTTCTTAAGTTTAAACCGTCCTATGCAATGGTCTGTTTTAACACACTTGTGACCCTCGCCTGATATTGTTATAAGTAATTTCCAAAAGTCAAGTTAAACAAGTTATACAAAATTCCAGTTATATACCTAATTTAGCTGGCCCAACTTTAGTGCTGCAGCGTCAATCATAATACAAATTAAATTATATCAAATATACCACATATAGTACACAGTTGTTAAATACCGAAAATAAATTAATACAAACTAATACACCAGCACCCCATAAATTCATGCAGATGTGCTACTCACCTCCGCGTTTGGCGGATTCTTGGGGGTAGAAAGCCTAAGACCCACCCTAGCTTCCCGTTTCCGACAACGATGTGACATAATCGTTAGGGTTTTAAGATATCCTTCATTCTCCGCAAGCACACTGATTCAACCATTAAAACACAACCAACCCTGGGACGCTTTTAATTGAACAATTTACAAAATGGCATTGAGTGTGACATACCTACATACATACATTCGTACAAAGGGACGGACACCCTCGTGTATGTATGCCTAGGTATGTGTGTACATTTATATAGGCGCACATGGGCCGCAGGTTGCAAACTCTCTCGCTCGCGATTTCCAACAGTCAACCTCTGAGAGTATTCAGGAGTCTAAAGAGGGCCATAAATAACGGAGGGTCATATAACGTGTCGCTTCAGATGTAATTACAAAGGAAAACAATAAATTTCTCTTGACAACCGGCGGGCTTAACAATTGTATTGTTTGACATCGGAAAGAAGTAACGGTAGATAACGCTACGTGTTACTTAAAATTGTCGCTTGGTTAAATTCGCGCTACAATAATAAATTTGCGGAAGGAAGGTGCTGTTCGATGTTGTTGCTCTTAATTTATTATACCTACGTATTGAAGATCGTTCTCGAATACGCCGCGCAGTTATTTATAAATCATACCGTGCATTGTGTTGTGCCACTTGAATTTAAGACACAATATAAATCACTCTATAATTGAAACAAATATATAATAAATAAATTAAATGTAACTTATACGAAAAAAATGTCAGTAATAAAAAATATGGCAGAATTATCGAGTATATACAGTTGATTTTTGAGAACAAAGTCGATGACATACAATGCGAAAGCACCTCCAATGTAAAATCTCTTTTAAATTTGAGCTGGTATGACAATCTATCATATATACATATTTATTTTAATTTTAATATATGTTTTTATATCTCACGTTGTAATTTAAAAAAAATATTATTTTATTTGATATCAAAATATCTTAAACTAAGCAAATACTTTGATAACTTTATTTTAATTTAATTTTTTTTTGTAAATTTGTCAAAAAAGTAATAAAAAAAATTACGACATATTTTTGTACCATAATTTTTTTCAGAATTATTTTAAAATTACCTATAATTTTAAATTAAAGTTCACACTTTAAAACATACCAATCAAAACTTTTTATGCAAGTTACTAAAGAAAATAAATAATACTAAAATTGTTGATTATTATAATTAATATAGCGCATAGCCTCAGCTGAACGGGTGTTATGAAATAAAAAGGGGAGTAAAGATGCTCCGAATAATACGACTGTATGATCCTGTAGTTCAACCGATTAATTATTTATTTATTTAAATATTTATATTTAAAATGAATTGACATGATTAGTGTGTTACGCATATACATAATGTATTACATGTGTATATAATGATAATTTAATTAATGTGTTACACGTGTATATTAAAGTCTGACACAATACTGAGAAAAATCTATAATATTTTTAGTGTCAACTATATACATTACATTTATTCAAAAATCACAAGTGTCTCAAATTCATTATTATTATTATTATAATAATAATAAAATACAATTTATATTTTCAATTTATATAACACGTTTATATTTTCATAACGTGTCTTAATAGATAAATAATTGGTATTTTTATTATTAAGTATTAATTTATATGTTCCAAAGTGATTATAAATAAAAATATATAAATATAAATATGTACAATATATGCAAAACATTTAAATCAAAAATATTATCAAAAATCTACAATATTACTTATGACCTTTTTAATTTTGACCAATACTATGACCTTTTTAATTTTGAACAATGATAAAGTAGGTTTTTATTTTACTAAAAAAATTTCTTTCCAATTAAAATAAATTAACAAACATATTTTTGAAAATACACATGATAATCATGGCCATAATATTATTATTCATGGCAAGAATATTGTTAACAAACAGTTATATCCGAAGTCCGTTTTATCGAGGTTTTACTGTATTTACAATTTTTTTTAAATAAACATTCATTAAATGTACTCAAATAGATTAAATATTGTATGATTCAGATTACCTATAAATGTTTATTGAATTTAGACTTTTCTGGAGATGGAGATGAATTGCATTAAAAGTGTATGGTACTAGATAATTTAATGACAATTAATAGCATTGTTGCTTGTTATGGCAGTAGAAGATAATTTTTTACCCGCAAAATAGTGTGTTTGTATGACTCGAAAGAGAAGAATAGACTGAACTTATATATATATATATTTATTTGGGAGCAATTTGCTCAGCTTCCATAAATTTTCCAATCGATATAAACGTAAACGAATTAAGCATTAGCTTACTTTAGATATATTCAAATATTATTGCTATATTACTTTTGCTATCTTAGTTTCGTAATTCTTTGTTACCAATAAGTGATGTTATTTTTTAATGAAGTTTATTTTTAAAGGATGAACCACCAGAGTAAATTGCTTGCAGATCTTACGATACGCTTCTGCAGCTTTCAATGTTAAGGGCACTCAATTATATTGACGTTTTAACTGCGTGAAAAATCAAAAATTAATAATGTGTTGTAAATTAACTGATGCATAATTGCGTTGAAACAAGTCATTGCATAAATCTTTATCAAAAACCGCACTAATTAATAACATTAAAGTTTAATTTCTAAAGCTAAAATACAATACTATATTTACATTTAATCAATTAGTTATTCATTGGAGCGTAGCTGGAAATAATGCAAAGAAGCACTCCACCAATTAAATAAATTATCACCGCCTGCGTGGCGCACTCAAAAGTATCCCACGCCCCCAACCGTGACCCAAATCACCACCCGTGACCTAAAATGGGTAGAAGAACACTCTGCAGAGGTTATTAAATCGAAACGGCGCAAAATTCGGTGGTGAATTATTATTTTACACGACACTGCGTGTAATAAAACGAATATACATAATAAAATTTATATGTGAACTATTACGGTCGCCCATTACAAAATTAGCAGACAGCTGTTAACGCACTTTTGCGCTAGGCGTCGAGCAATTATTGCGTTCGTCTTGAAATGTGCATAATTAAACGGCACCCCCTGCCGCCGGAGCATTAAGTATTCGCAGCATTTACTCCGCGAATTACGAACAGGCGAGGCGGTGGGTGTCGCCAACCGGTGGCACATGAGACGCAGTACGCATATAGTAGCGTTTTCGTACCCAAAATTGTTTACCAGAATCTTTAACCTTAACCCTTAAATGCATAAATTTGAAAAAAAATATAAAAATACATATTAACATATATTGGATAAATTATTATTTTTGTTGTTTTATATTTTAATATTCGATTAAAAATATAGCCAGTAGATTGCTATCCATTTTATTGATATGCATAAATAATAATAAAAAAATCATGTTTTACTTGGATAAATTACCTCGAAAGTCAAGACACGTATATATATTGTATGTATTTATTTATTTACATACAACATGTACAGAGCATTATAGATTTACGTTAATGTACCCTGCACAGAAAAATATATATAAAATATTTGCTTTATTAAATATTAATATTATATTAATGGCTATACAAGGTGCGAGCACCTGGATAGAACAAATCAATTCTACGTATACGACATATGTTTAAAAAGTCAGATAGCTGTGCTTATTGAATATTTGTACAATAGTTATTTTATGCGGTACCTCTAACAATACTCGGAAACGCAAGCGCTGGTAATTAAGTGGCAAATGAAAATGAGGGTCTTGCAAGATTTCCGTATTGTGTATATTTCTTATAAGCAGCTTGAAAATCTGCCCTTCGAAGAACATTCGTTGAAGCAAATTGAGGAAAGCATATCCCAGCGTACCTTGTAGGAATTTTGTTGTATTGTAAATTAAATGAATACTATTTATATTATCTTTTGTACAGGTATTTAAAAAACATTTTTTGTACCTTTTCTATTAGAATCAGTTGCGTTATTAGGCAATCAGAATAAAGATGCATGCTCAAGGATAATACTAGATTATTTAGCCTTCTTTATCTGTCTAAAAAAAGACAAATCCAACATCTTTGAGGCTTCCTCTTTAAATAGCACACCCAATTTTTATACACTTTTATGCAATGAAGCACATTGTTATCTATAATGTATTTATGTTAAAAGGTAATTCATTGGTGGATGACCACGTACATAGATTTTTAACATCAAATTAAATTAAATAATTGAAAACTTATTTTATTGAAATCTTTAATAAACCAAAAAATAGTATTAATTGGCCAAAAAGTCTTGAAAAATTCTTAATGTGGCAATGTATTTATGCGTCGTATGGAACCCATATTTATCATACTGAATCATATAAATAAAAAAAAATTTATCAGAATTAATTTAATTATTATTCTTTATTTTAAACAAGAGATTCAGGTTGAAATTATATGTATAATTTGGTTTTATTGCCTTTCACATCTGTACATTATTTTCTTTGATCAACTTGTATATAAGTAGGTACTCATAAATATTCTCTATTTATAAAAATTTGTTTATATCATATTCATTGGCAAAACATTGTGATTAGCATACCCAAATTAAAAATACATTACTACTAAAAATTTTCGCTCGATATCATTCGTGATTAAAATATATATGGTTATACACATGCATTTGGCTTAACCCAGTGTATTCCCTAGTTATTTTATTTAAAAAATCCGATTAACCGGTTCGAAATCTCTACCTGTGTCCAGAGTAACACCGGCGTAGCGCAGCGGCAACGTTCCGGCAATTAAATCCTCTTTGTCCTAGTCCTGCTGCACGCTTTTTTACAGCCCTACTCCTGCTACCCCAGCCCCCTACCACCGTACCAGCGCGACAACTTTTCTGCCACACCACTTTTTATCCCATTTATTTTTTTCCCGTTCTGCGTACACTTTTACCCCGCTCCTTCGTCCGTCGAGCGTAATAAATCAAGTCGCCCGAGAAATCTAGGATGGTAAAAAGAGCAACGGAATAAAGCGCTTGTACGAAGGAATATCCTTCTTTCTTTCTTTCTTTCTCTGTGTGTGGAAAGCGGAACAATGAGGCGCGAAAAGAAACGGGAAACGTCTAATTCTAGCTCTCCTTGCTGGCGCGTATCGATTATTTATTTGCTCGGTCACGGTCGGTGCACATGGATTCTGCAGATGGTTCGATGGAACTTGAACTTTAATTATGGCGAAGGAATAAAAAGCTAAAGTAAAACAAAAAATCACCATAGATCAGTGAAGAAAGTCATTGAAAGAAAACCGATTGTATTAAATGTTTATCCAGCTTAAAAGGGTCAGACATAAAAAATTGGACAAAGTAGTTTTTTACAACTGAAGTAACAGTTGATGAAAGAGTTTTAATTATATAAACTATGTGCAACTGGTTTATAATCACTTTCATTTTTTAAATTTTACAGTTAAGTGTATTTATAATATCCTTTTACAGTTAAGTGTATTTAGCTAAAGAAATGAAACCATTGAAATGTGTTCTTCAGCCTTTAAAGCAAAATATGTTTTTGTATTTTGTGCTTATATTTAAATTTGTATTTAAAAAACACGTATATCCTTTTACAGTTAAGTGTATTTAGCTAAAGAAATGAAACCATTGAAATGTGTTCTTCAGCCTTTAAAGCAAAATATGTTTTTGTATTTTGTGCTTGTATTTAAATTTGTATTTAAAAAACATGTTTATCTTAATAAAAACATTTTTTTTATATTATTAAAATAACAAACAGAGCTGTGAAGCACTACAAATTTTTCATGCTCTACTGCTCTGTGCATATGTATCAAACTGTGCTTCAACGCCCTGCTTGAATTTTTTTCAATCAATATTTGTATAATCAAAGAAAATTTCTAGGATAACGTTGAGCTCACTCTTCAGTATAAAAAAATATATTTGATGACAGAAATCGGATGCATTGCATGTGTGAGTTCTGAGCATTACTTTAAATTAACGCAGTATCTAAAATAAACAGCGTCGTTCACTTGATAGGATATACTTTAGTGATTTTTTCAGGTTCAAAACCGTTTCTGTATTTTGTAAATAGGTATAAGCATCGCCCTATGTCGATTTTCACGAAAAAGTTTCGTGAAAATCGACATAGGGCGAACTTTTAAGTCCAAGCACTGCATCGAGATCGCAAAGGGTTAACTCACACCCCGAGATAATTATTTTTATCTAATTTTTTAGCTGTGTAAAGAAACCTTCTATATAATGTATTTACAAATATTGCACTGAAATTAACGTTTTTAAGATTATTTATTTTTCACAAATTGATGAAAAATATAAATGTGTTGTTTTAAAACACAGTTAATAGAAAAATCAATTTTAAAAAATAGCAAGATATTAAACTTTTATTGAAATGTAATGAATACACCACACTATAAACCATAAATATAAAATAAAGGCGCAAAAATATATTTTAATCATCTTCGAAAGATCTGCTACCGCTTTCTAAATGTTTTGTATAGTAAAATGCCTAGTCAAAATAAGGCGATTTTTTAAAATGATAAATACGTGAAAAAATTGTAATATCAAAAAAAAGATGCTGTACAGCTTTTCTTTAAATTCAAATAAAAAAAACAGCTAGTCGCTGTAACGGAAGATCATGGGAAAAATAATTGAACCAATCAAAACGTATATGAAAAAAGAGCTGACTAAGTATGAAAAATGTCTAAGATGTGCTTGGCACGTAAATATAATAAAAGCATTCAAGGACCCTAAAATATAAATAGAATGAGAAAAAAAAACACAAAAAAAGAATAATTTAACTCAACAATAGTCTGGACAAATTAAAAATAAAAAAACTGAAAGACCTTAGAACTAGATCTTGGTGAAAAAGGCAAGTATAGAATTTAAAACCAAAATAAAAAAAAAAATCTGTTATAACACACTGAAATGTTTGAGAGCATTAGTAAATTTTTATCTTACTCTTCAACAAGGATGTTTAATTTTGCACAATAATATTTTTCACTTTATTTTATTATAATATAAACTATATTTATGCGTATATTATGATTACTAGTATCATATTTTTTATTGTAAGTTATAAAAGCTATAAACTCAAAATATTATTTTCCACTACTACTACTACCGAATATACCAAGATCTCTTATCTATATAAAATATGTTGACATATATAAAATACGGAAACTTACCATATACATCACCTAGTAATAATACTTATTTTGACAGATGTTCATCCTTCTTTAAACTGAACCCTACTCGCGCTTTTATGTTTATTATTCAATCAGAATGTTACATTCAATTGGATCCTACTCATAAACTAATATATTTAATAAAGTCTCTAAAAGGTTCAGAGGACATAATGGCATTATAACAGCGTGTTTGTTAATAATGCCGGGTAAATTTAATAGGAGACCACTTACAGATATTAAATTTCTCTTTATTTTTACGTGTCCCAATTTGTATACCGTTATTGTATTGTATTATATCCATATAGTCTATATATAATATATAGAGCAAAAAAGCCATGCCATGCCATATCGAATATGTAATAAACTAGCAATTATTTTATAGGTCGCACACAGAGGACGCTTTTTGGCGAGCGAGAAAGGACCAATTACTGAAGTCGGAAATTGGTCCGATGATTTAGCCAGTGGCGTCCGTTGCCTGTTTATTATTTTGTCACGTTGCTGCCGACCAACTGTGCCATTTTCGACACTTTTTTTCGCCTCCGGATGCAATTCACCTCAGTAAAGATTCAATTTTGGCGAAACTTCTATTAAATTACCCCCACAGTCCAAACACTCGCACGTGTAGAAAAATTGAATTATTCATTAAATAAACGTCATTGTATTTTTACTTATAGGTGTACATAAGAAATTCTCATGGAATACATAAATATATATTTGAAAAACTGTAGATAATAATACTTAAAAAAATAGCATATTTTTTATAATTATTTTGTAATTTATGTATTAAATGAGTACACATTACTTAATATATAACTAGTTATCTCTTATGTATTGAAAGCAACGCCAACTGATTTTTTGGTTACAAAAGTTTATAAAATCTAAATCATTAGCTTATTAAGTAGGACTTTTAAATATTCTTTATTGTATTATTTTAAATAATAATCTGTATGATAAATTTAACGTAAATAACCTATATAAATAAAGTATAAGACGAAGTTATAAATATTGAATATAGTTACAATATTTTTACTAACATATGCTATTAAAAACATATTTAGAATTAAATTAATTTATGTTAATTTGATTTTAAAATAAAAAATATTTAAAAAAATATACTTTAGTATCTAACGCCCTAGTTACTACAAATCATTTAATATAATATTTTCTGGGTGTATATACTATTTATTAATTATTTATAATACTTTCTCTTAAGCAAATTATGTATTATAATAATTATACTTGTAATTGAAAACAAGTAATTAAAATGATTACTCTATTACACTTCATAAAAGCTTCATTATAAATTTTATTTATAGCTCGTTTGTGTAACTTTATCAAAGAATTTTATATTAAGGTCAGAATTTCGTGGTTATAAATAATTATTTATATTATCTATTAATTAAATCATCGAGAGATATATTCGCACAGATTAAGGGATTTACGCTATTTGGAACTTAAATAATCGAAGATTTAGTTTCCGGAACATAATTTATATTTGACGTTTGACCCTGAGCCTATTCAATACAATTTTCCTAGTGTAATATAATAGGTAACGATTTATGTTATTTTGTTAAGGAAATGAAATGAATTAAATAATTTGAGATAATATAACCTTAACTTTAATATTTTTTCTAAGACTTTAATATTATTTTAATCGATTTATTAATTTACTTGTACAGATTAATATTGAAAATAATCATTAAAAAAACTAAGTTATTTGTATCAAAATAAATAATAATTGTATTTATCTGAATATATTAACAACACTTGGATGCGAATCACTAAGAAAACTGTAACATTTTTATAAGGTACCGAAGAAAATAACGTTTTTGTATACTAACTGCAGTTTTAGCAAAAAAAATCAACTTTCTAACATAACATAAACAAAGATTATTAAAATGTATACTTTAGATATTTTTTTTAGTTAAAGAAATGTACGTATCAATTAAAAAGTTTAAATTCAATTTTAACAAAAAAAAGTCTTCACTCATCTGCAGAACTACAAGAAGTGCGAAAGCTCTTGCGATTGAATCATCTCCTTTATAGAGTAAATAACATTTCCCGGCTTTGGTTTTCTTTTGTGTGCTGTTAGATGGATAGATATATTACGCTTTGAATAAATTGACAGTATCAAAAACACAAGGCAAGAGACGGCGCCATTGTGCACAGGAAGTTGCGGAGGCTGCGAAACCACCTCCTTGAATGACATGTCATGGGCTGGGTAGACGAGTCAGCGCAATCAATTGTCGGCTGACATTCGGAGTACGACAACCGCCGTCATGGACCCCTGGCTTCCGAGACAGGGGTCCAAAACATTTTTTAATTGGATACAATTGAATCTAAAATTAATCACTTCCAAAAAAATATATGTTTGTATGAGATGATACCAATCTGTTACACAATGGGTTAATGATAGCATATTTTTACACATTTTTTTCAACACATTACATTAAATACGTGTATTGCAATTAACCCTAATAAAGATATTTAATTTCTGAATTCATTACCATAATGCCACGTTAGTGAGTAATGGATCACGACGTTATATTATACTAATTCATAGCCAAAGTTTATTATTAGTAACACATGATCCATTAGACATATTAGGAACTAGCTTAAAAAATGCAGTTTTAGATAATCGATCAATCGACAAAGTAGATTGAGTGTTTAAGATTAAGGAGCAATCGAGTTAATTGACGATCATATGTTGAATTTGCCTTTAATATTCATATAGATCAATCTAGTTTATCTATAACACAAGATCTACAATATTTATAGTATGTACGCCTTATTATTGTAGATGTATTATAAAATCTAGACATAATATTACAAACAAAATAAGCTAAAATTCTCATGGCTATTTTTTATACTATAATATAGTTTCAACGCATTAAAAAATTCATGTTAATTTGTAAAATTATTTATATATATGGATATGATATTATGCAAACAATCTAATTTACTCAAACGCATGTATGTATGTACATAGGTACAACTTTTAGTGAGAATTCCTAAGGAAATTAGTTTCAAATTTCTATATTTCCCCAAAATACAACACCCTTCAACAAATTAAACACTTGATCAATTCCACTTAAGCGTTCACAGTTTGTTTTAATAATTTGGTTCGAAATTGGCGCTTTAGCCTCGATCCTGCGGTTTATTTGCGTGCCTAAACATTTTAGCCAAATAACTAGTTTGATCTCCAAAACCGAAGGTTGCTAATCGCTATCATAAACTTTCAGCCCTTGATATATGAAGCCACATTTATCTTTGTTAGAGATCTGTTTTATAAATCTTATTTCAAAATGATTTTATTAATATCGTCTAATATGGCTAGAATACCACAAAATTCGATTTTTAAATATAAAAATACATACAAAAGGGATTTACAATACAAAAACAAATTTTCAGCGTATTTCTCTGTGGCACATTCGCCTAAACTTACAAAATAAATATAAATAAAAGTAATAATTTAAATTATTTGTATTTTTTTTTCAATTTTCAGGTAAGCTGCGAACTCTTTATTCTATTGCAAACACGTGCCCAAAATTCAAGTGAGTATCGCACAAGATATTTTTTTAATAAAACGTATCCCCTTTAAAGCCCACGCTCGTGTGTGATGGTATAGAATACATTATAATATAAAATATTAAATTACGTTACAATCCAAAATGATTTATCACGCTTGTCGCGTTCTATATTGTATATTTAAAAAAATTATAATATAAAAAAAATTCAATTTAACTATGTTTTATAAACGTAATGAATATATATGTGTAGATATGGTTGTGTATGGAACGACTTAGCAAGGCGAATTCTTTTTTTCAAAGGGTGCTTCGGCATTTAATAGCATCGAGGGAAAGCTTTACATGGAAGATGTGAGAGAAACCACGAGAAGCCGGAATTCCTTTTCCGGATAAGCCTAAGCAGTGAGGTTTCAGAGAAAATTTCAAAATATATTTTTTTCTATATTATAATATGGCAAATGAGTCCCAGAGAACTCTGCCATATGAATGTTGAATTTAATTGATGTTCGGATAACTTATGAATTATTCCATATTAACAAGCACATATCACTTTTTACTAATATGACATTAAAAATGCTAAGATTTGTGAAGCAAAATAAGTAGTTATTTTTTTTGAAAGGATACAAAAGTAATTCTTAATATTTATTTTTGTATTGAAAAAATTTTGATATTTTCTGAATATTTTTTTTAAGGTTCCGATGATATTGATCTTTCCATTTCAACTCATCTCTGAGTATTGAAAATATCAGTTAAATTTCTAACAAAAATAACTCTTTTAGATTTATTATAATTTTTAATAAAAAATTAGCTTTTTCGTTGTTGTATTATCATAAATTGTTTCATATAAAGTGGCCGATATTTTAGTAAAGTATAAAACTATAAACTATGAATCCTTTGCTTATAAAAATCCGAAGTCGATAAAAAACTTTATAATACTACTCTGATTATTAACTTTCATATTTTCAAATGTATCAAAGGGTTATAATTTGTAGGGATTGGGCTAAGAGAATATAAAGAAAAAATAAAAATATTCAATATTGATTCGTCTAAATTTGCAACAGTAAAGTATGATTTCTCACAACAATTTTTGTGGTTAATATTATGTTGTATGTTTTAAAATTCCCTACACAATACTCCAACTGTGATTTTCTTACATAGTTTGAGAAACGATCTATTAATAATTCCCCTAAAATAGCATTATAATGTCTAAATATGGTATATAAATATATATATATATATATATATATATATATATATATATATGTTAATGGTTAAAGGCATTAACTTATAGCTGTAAATTGCCTTAATAATATATACATAATAATATATACTATACATGTTATTGGTTTATAACCTTTGTCATGTTTACAATTTCTTATCAGCTATAATTTGATAAAGAAATAAGAATATAACATTAAGCGTTGGTGATGATCACTTAGGGAAAAACATTAAAAAACTTTTTACAATTTTAGCAAAAAAAAAACAATAAATTAAGTGGTTATTTGAGTACATTTTACTAAAGATCTGGAATTATTGATGTGTTGTCTTTAACCTCTAAAGCAACATGTTCTTTGGCATTTTGTTTTTGTATTTAAATGTAAGGTTGTTTTGTCATTTATATGCTTTTTCAATCGATATGATTTTTCAATTGTTAGTATTTAAAGTGTAATTTGATTTTTTTTTAATAGAGTAAAAAAATGTGTATTATATAATTTTTTTATAGCTTTATTTTAAATGAATTACAAATTATAAAAAATAGTATAACTGGTGTTACTGCACACCAGGCAGATTTATGTTAAAATATGGCAAATAAATTTTATATTTTATAGTTAACGCGCTTTCTATATTAAATATCAGTCAAAGGCCGCAATGACGGCAAGCCTTTTAGAGCGAAATTCTAAAAAATGTTTATTGAATTAAAGCTTAGATCATGTGTAAGCTCATGTATTTAACGCTTGTTTTCCAAATTTTGTTAATATATTTGCTTCTGTTTTAATTTGATTAATTTAAATTATTCACCTCTAAAAATATAAAATAAATATTGTACAGGAATATAAAATATTGCATTTTTAAGTTACGATATAGTATCATAATGTAATTGACTAAACATAGGAAGACATAAAAGTCAAATTTTAAATAAATCTAAACATCGTGTGTGTTGATCGTTGCGTCAGAATTCGCCGACCACAGCACAAACTACTATAAACTTTCACAATTTAACCCTTCCAAAACCGCTGGACCAATCGAGCTCTGTCATCCGCTGACTTCGTGACGTCAGATCGATATCTTGTGTAAAATAGGAAGCCGCCGTGTTTGAAATAAAGTTTCGGAACACTATCAAACTACAACAATCAACCGGGACATTCCGTTTTACGACTTGTTAGTTCATTCGGCATTATTGGGTCGACCCCCATCCACTTCGCTCTCTTCGTATACGTATAGGGTGCCTCGTTAAAACACTTCAAAGGGCCCCTAAGAATTTGCTATACAGCCAATTATTCTCACATACGGACGCATCACAAAGGCCTAAGTTTCGAACATTGTTTTCGACTTATGATATTGCAAAAAACACAAATAAGAGCGCTGCTTTTGGAATGGCAAAAACCCTTGTAAGTGGCAAAACACTTTTGGGTGGAAGGGTTGTTTCCCCTCGCCTTATTATCGGCAAAGGCTGTGCGTAAATCTATGTCAACTTTCGTTTAAAGAGCTTCCTTGTGCTACTCCGATGACAGCGGCGGTATCTGTGAATATTATACTGTATTGTATTATATTATATTATATTATATTATAGATACCATTTTTTTGGCATCTCTGAATTCGGTTGAAGCGTTGAAAATTGTGCGCCGTTTTGCTTCTAAAGGAGTGGGGTGAGCTTTTGTTTAAGCTCTTTTCAGAGAAAAAAATTCATTAGTGCCGGGAAAGTGACGCTTTTTTGCCTTCAGTACAAATCTCGGCGTTGACTGACATAAACTGAGAAAAATCTATGCAAATGTAATATAAATATAACATATCTAGCTTTAATTTTATTTAATACCTATTCATTATTAACGTACAATATAACTATACCATATGCACTCTGTAAATATATTTAGTATCTAGGAAATTAAGCACATCCACTTCGCATAACTTATAGCATTTACCATATATTCGTATAATTTTGAAAAAATAACAACGTTTACAATATATTCGCATCAATTCTGCATATTAAAGTAGATAGATACATTTTTATATCTGTTACAATATAAGAGATATAGAGTTAGCTTAATATAAACTTATTCAACTAAAAATATATACCTTACAAAAAGTTTGATTAATCTAAGATTACAAATACGCTCGTTTTACTATTCTTTCTTCTACTAAATCGTTTAAAATTACCATTTAAAATTAACGCTTTAATTTAAAATAATTTATTAAAAAATTAGTGTTGATTTCTCTACGCTATTAACGCCGGTAATGTTACAACAATAAATTTATATCTTACAATGCTTGTGTATTTTGGCACTTTTTTACAATTAGTGCTTGATTGTTATATTCATAACGTATTTAACAATAAAACTAATATAAACTTTAAAGAAAACATGTACTTATTTAAGTGTTGAGTATTTTTTTGGTGCAGTATAATATTAGATATTATTAAATTTTACAATTATAAACTACGATTTAAAACGATTAGACTGAAAAGGGATGACTCAATAAACATTTTCATTATAAATAAATTGTTTATAATTTTTTTATAATAATTTAGAGTCGAATGTAATGTATCAAACATATCTGTAAAACTATAGAGCAGTTTCAGTGTTGTCAGATCTTGCTAAGCTATTTAAAATAATTATCCATAAATATGTCTTTAATAATTTTTTGCAACTTTTGTTGGATTAACAACATGGGTATCATCCTGTCCATTCCAATGTTACTAACCTTCTGTCTTTCATTGAATCGGTGATGAAGTTTATTAATGCAAAAATTAAAATAGACGTATATATTATACATATTTTGAGTAGGCCTTCGACAATGTTTGTCATGTATTTTGATTTAACCTAGTTATTTTCAAGTTATTTGAGCGATCGTAAACAGCTTTTATTCTGTAGCGGCCGATTGTCAAAAGAATATTTCTTCTCTTTACGAATTCTTCTAGGATCCAATCTGTCTTCACGTTATTTATTATTGACATAAATACGGCAAGGATTTCTGTGTAGATTTAAAATTATTTAAGTGCATTTGATTGGTGTAACCTGTTAATTTACGATGGTTTTAATTTAATTTAAAATAATAAATTTATGATATTAAACCACAATCATATTATTAATAATAATAATAATTCATTTATTTATTTTTAAAATAAACGTATTAAAAAAATATAAATGCTTTTGTCAATGATTTCGGAGTGATGTTAGAACAGAGATGGAGATTTTGTATGTACATCTCCAAAGTTTGCGATAAGGCATCAAAGATACTCGGCTTTGTTATATGGTGCGTACTTTGTTACACTTTAATAGTATGTGTGTTCTTTGCGTTTTTGAATATAGCTTCATTGTTTGGAATTCACGAATAGCAAAGCACTTTTTTTAGAGAGAAAAAAGAAAAAGATAGTACAAGTTGTACCCGTATTTGTAGCTTAGTCCCTATTTGCAGGGGATGTATTAATACAATTATTTGCATTATCAACATAGCGTCTACTTAATGAAGTATTTTGAAGCAGTGTCCTAGAGAGTGATTGCGTCTCTTATTACTAAGCATCGCTGCAAAGACATCAGCACTCGAGAACGCTCGTCTAGCACAAGCCATCCAGCACAGTAACATGGATGTTTTCGGTGATAGCTATAATGAGCTGGAAAAACATATATGTGATATGGTGCTCATCTGTTTTAAGTGTGCGCCATCATTTTTTTTAAAATATCTTATGGTATTATCATTGATTGTAAAATGGCCATCATAATGGTCAGATTTGTAATAAAAATAAAAAAAAATAACTTCCGATCTGGCCAACACAGGGCAATGTTTCTCCCTGATGTCGACGCAGACTGTTTTTTATCGAAGCAAAAAAGTCAACATACCTCGCAACATTGCTGTCCTTTTCAGATTATTAAATTTTGTATGATATACGTAAAAAGTCTTTTTATCTATTCTGTGGGTCAATTGGTGACCTCAACGTAATGAAATTAAAGCACAACTCAATTACGTTCAAATAAAAGTTGTCAATATTTTTTTTAAATATTTTTTAAACTTGAACGTTTGTTATCTTCATATTTTATACGTAAATATATACAATGTATATATATTTCAGTGGCGAGTTTTAAAGTGCCGTTGGCTGAAAATGAAATGTTGCAGTTGCAGCGTGTAAAGTGCGCGCGGAAAAGAAAAAGGGCCGAGATAAATCCGCTAGAAACTTTTGATATCCACCATAAACCGTGAATTATACGCCAAGTTTTCGCCGGCGGTAAACGTACAAATTTCATTTCCCAATAGTTGTCGAAACCTGTCGTTAACTATGAAGTTGCGCGATTTTTCATCCGAACATTGCTTAATGTGCGTGAGTTCTTCGCGAAACGTGTGCTGTTTAATGTTTACGAAATATGTTAGTACGCAGTAAACATTCCCCGTAATGTTTCAGCACCCGGGTTTTCCTATGTGTTTTATACTAATAAAATACTCTGTATTAATAATTAATTTTTTGTGTGAGCTAAAAGGTAAATTGTTAATATCAATTTTATTTTTGCACGCACTGATAAACATGAACGTGAGAGACGAAAATAAGAAGGAAATGTAAATTAAAATCTAATAATAATACTCTTTGATATTTTCAAAGTCTGTTTTTTAGAGATTTATTTTTAAATTTATTTTATGTATTGACTTTTTTATTTTTATGCGTATTGGGTATCTTATACATAGTGCGAGACACTGTATTTTATACGACACATAACATGCTAAATATTATATTGAAAAACAGATAAATTTATGTGTTTTTTTTCTTCTAATTGATTTAGTTACTTTTCATCATTATATCACACACGTTTAATTTATAATGCTCTAAATTTTATCGCTATCATCATTAGTCACTTTGTTTATTAACATTTTTAATTGCGGATTTTTTTTTTGTCGCGGATTTTTTACTTTATTTTTAATTTTAATGTATATTTTTAAGCGTACTGATGATATTAAAGCTTGTTTGATTTATTGTTGTGGTAAAAAAGTTTTTTATTTGTTACTAACTGTTGCTCATTATGTTTTTTTTTTTTAATAGTTTATAAGATTTTTTTGGTAATAGTTTTACCAGTGCTATTTGATACCAGACGAGCGTATTTAAAAGCTTAATATATTACATGTGTAATATATAAAGCATTTGTAGTTAACGCTCAATTTCTATATATTACAAAAATCAATATTTGTTTATTTATTTCAATATATAAATTTAGGTATTTACCGACAAATAATTATCTTATACTACTACCCTTTGGAGAGGAAGTGTTTTGATGCTGTCGTCTTATTCTGAAAAAGCTTAATTCTATTTATAATTTTACCTTAGGGATTCATACTAACGTCGTTATATTATTTTTTTTATATCTCTAATATTTTTTATTCAGATAGATTTACAAATTTTTAACATGATGGGTAAAAACCACCATAATTTCACGCGCCAAATAATTTGCGGATAACAAAACCGATTTCCAGGAAGGTGTTTAATCAATGTTTTCACTGATAAACCAATTCCTAAAAGTTTTTAATGACACCCAAAATTACACAATTAAATTACTTTACAAATTGCATTTCTATCTTCAGCAAATATTTTTATTTAATATACCACTTAAATTAATATGTCATGTGTTACTTTTGTTAGCATCTTAGTCATTTTCTTGTTTGTATTAGAAAATTTGTTGCATGTTTTCAGTGAGTTTATTATTTTATGAATTAATTACTCTTCAATGGAATTATCCACTATTTTTTAATATAAACTGTTGATTCATACTAGATTTATATTTTATTTGCAAATATCAATAATTTATATGCTTATTAAAAATTTTAATAAATAAATATACATATTTAGCATTTAATTTAAATTGCTTTTTTTTAAAAACAAAGTTAATAATTTAAAAAATACAGTCCGTTGGTTAATCTTTAAGAGTAACATTTCATTTCACGTAAAAATATTTACTTTTTAAAACAATACAGAGCGTATTGCTAACAAAGCATTTTTTCAATTGGTTTAAAAAGTTATCGCGCAGCTTCTTATTTTTTTGCTATAGCGGCACACACTGATTAAAATAATTTTAACTGAAGGCTTTTCCTCTCCTTTAAATGTATATACATATGTATACGATACATAATGACTACAATAATTTCTCGTAATAAATCGAATTATAATTGCCAAAGTAACAGTATTTATATTTAAAAAAATATCACAATATATTTTAATTTATTGATAAAAGTATATGTTCAAGTAAATATTTTTAATAACTATAGATCTTACAGATACAAGTATTTTCTTATTAGCTTCGCAATAAAGTTCCATTGCACCAACCAGATTACAAAGTACGCTAGTTTTAAGTTCATAAACCATTCGTTTTCACTCTTCAAGTAAAATCCTTATGAATAGCGCGGTTTGAAGACTTCGATTAAACCATGATTCATTATGGGTTAGTGTTTAATCAAGGCTTGCATACTTTATCAGACAGTTCACTGACAACACTCTCCTGCATTTCTAACTTTCTAGTTGTAAACCACATACAAAACAAGTAGCTAGTATGTACACTAGTACTTCGACGGCCTTTGAACTACAAACTTTGGGCAACATTTTTTTTAAACGTGAAACTTTGCTCAAATCACGCGGGACATGAATTATTACGTATATTTCTAATTAAGTTTGTTTTGGAATGAGAGATATTAGATTGAGTATTTTAGATTTGATTAAAACAGATTTTTATACATATTTTATGTGCTATATATAAACAAATAATTTACATAAAATCGTTAGAAAGATATAAAATTATAAATAAAACTACAAATGTTTCCTTTATTAAATAAAATATGGTGTTATATACATTTTAAATTTGAGTTTTATTCAATAAATAATGTCTTAGTAGTTCTTACAACCTTTGCTTTGTCACAAGTCTTAAAAAGTAATATTCAATAATTGTAAATTATGTTTTATTAAAATTAAAGTAGTTGATTTTAAATTAATATAAAGAATAGTTTTAGATGTTATTTTAATATAAATAGACTATTTAGAATTCTTGAAGATACAATATATTTTTTTACAAAATTTATAAAATTGAATACAATTTATTTTATTATATTTATAATTTAAAGGTTTGAGCCAGTGAGACTCAGAGTGAAATCTAGTTAGAGTTTTATTGCATTATATTTACAATTGGTGTGACAGACGATAAATGGCGAGATGTTTTCTTCGAGCGGTGATGGAGAAGCTGGCGCAGGGATGATGTCCGTGAGAGGTCCTCAGAGGTTTAGTATGTGGCGTGACAGCGAGTGTACAGCAGAAGTTAATCCCTCTATGCTACGTGTGCTACTTTTCATATTCATTTTAATTACTTATATTATTTTTATCTACAAATCACATTATTTATTACATTTTTAAGTGCATGTTGTACTGATATATATTAATTAAATAATAAATAAATAAAAATAGCATGCATTTTAAAAATATTTAGTTTTCGCTACGTTGAGTTAAACCCTTTTTCTGCTATATCCACGTATAAATATACTATGTATGTGTATGTTGAAAATGGAAAAGTTTCAGGCAGAGAGAAAGAGGTCTGTGGAAATCGGCTCTGTTCCCAGAGTAGTCGTACTAGTACCATAGTAGAATCCGTGATTGAAGGACGCCGTTAGTGGACGGAAGTGAAGCGTCTGATGCTTTATTGGCCCAAGGAGGGTAGTAGTAGCCGTTCAAAACGGCTCAAATTAGCAAAGTGATACGCTCTTTGTTTCCGAGGATGGACGTAGCTACCCCAATACTGCCTTTTCTCATTCCTTGCCACTTTACATCCTGTGGGAGACATTTTCCGATCGGTAAACGCTCGAATTACATCGCGTTAACAATTACTCGACTCCCCTATAACGAATTGCAGTCAATTTAACGCAATTAATTTGCGTTTAAAGACTGGAAGAAAAAAATATAGTTCATTTATAGAGAATTAGTAATTTATAGTATTATATATAAATATTATTTTGCCGTTACTTGATTAGCACCAATGCAATTTTTGTATTAAAGCTAAATAAAGTATTAGAAGATCTTTTTAAATGTCAGAAAATATTGTTATTAAAAAGCATTAGAAATTAATTTGAATGAATTTCTAATGTTTAATTTCACCTTATATATTCAAACAAAATATTTATTTACTTACTTAAATTAAGAGCATTTTAACCTAAGAAGTTACCTCTATGTATCTTGATGGTAGAAAAACAGTACATTGCATTATTACAATACAAAATAATTAAAATATAAATAAAGTAATACACAAAAATACTATATAATAAAATAAATAAAAAAAAACATATTTTTGTTATTTAAATGGTACGAACTGGACCAACTCCTCGTAGCAAAATTACGACATTAAATAAATCACCAAACAATTTTAAAAAAATATTAAGCAATATATTATACTGTTATAAAATATACTAGTTTATAAACAAGTCATAGTAAATAAAGTTTCGGTTATCGAGTAATAAATATATCACATTGTAATATTTTTATGTAAAAAGAGCTGTGTTTATATATCACATCTTTCCGAATTATTAATCTTCGTAGCGGTTAAATTACTATAAAATAATTAAATAATATCACGCCATGAAATATGATGAATAAGTCTTTTGATATTTCTGACTCTCGCTTAATTGTGTAAATTTATTACCGCCTTCTCCCCAGTGCCGAAGGGTTTCAGTCGTATCAAACGTTTAAGATGACTTATTAGAGTTGGGAAGTAGCGAAGGAAAAAATCTCTCCGTACACAGTCAGTGGCGTGCGTTGAATAACAACGGCGCATCATGCAAATAAGGGGTGAAGCGAAACAAAAAAAAGAAACAATAATAAATGTATGAGAAATCCGTCAAAACTCGCTTTCATAAATCATCCACGAAACAAACGTGCCGCTATATTTTTCTGGAAGCATAAATCTTTGTTAAAAAAAACGAGGAAAGCGAAAATAATAAAGCGAAGAAAATGGGAAAGAATTCGCCGTAGTGCTTATTTACTCACCTAAACGCAGGGCACAAGATGGAGTGGAAAATTTTGATAACCCCTAGATATGCAGACTGGCCCAAGAGAACCGAGTAATACTTTAAATGCTTATAATAAAAAGTTAAAAATGTTGCAGCTACGGTATTTTACAAATATTAGATATAAAAACATAATAAAATAACCCGCCGAAGAGTAAAGAAAAAAACCATTAAAGCTCTAATTTTTTTTGTATTGTCTATTTTTAGTTTTATTAAATAACCATAAGTCTATTTCTCAAAAACACACTTGATAGTAAATTGTAATAAAATTTAATTTCCAGATTTATAGTTTGGCATATTACTTTGTATAAATGTAACTCACACATTATCTACAAAATAAAAGGTGCCCGTAAAAACTCATTTCAAGCTATTGTTATATAATTAAACAGAACATTAATAAATTAAAAATTATTACATTGCAATTTTTATATTTATTATTTATTTTATTTTATTTTATTAATTTATTTAGCTTAATAGCTGATCTTTACATCTAATAAATTTAGTAAACATATATAAAAATATATAAAAAATACATAACAGAAAGAAAAAATAAAAATATACAATAATAAAGACTTAATATTATAATTTATTTCTATATGTACGAAGGTGTTTTTTTATTCCATTTATGAAACCCGTTATATTTTTGCTGGTTCGGATTTCTCTTGGAAGACTATTATATAAATCAAAACCTCCGTACATAATTCCCCTAGCCGTACTCGTTTTCTTATACTTAATTATCTTTAAATTTTCTCTATTTCTAGTATTATATTTATGTACATCTTTATTTCTTATTAAATACTTATTAAAATATTCTGGTAACATATTATTTTCTAACTTATATATAAATACTAAAACATTCATACTCAATATTTCTTGAACATTCAACCATTCTAATCTATCAATCATACTTTTACAATTAGTTAATCTATTTTTATTTAAGATTACTCTCATTGCCCTATTTTGTAATTTTTGCAACATTTGTTTGTCTAATTTACTTAACATATTTAATAGTGTTGCACAATAATTAAAATGGGGCAATATTATACTATTGTAAATTATTTTTTTTGTATTTATACTTAATATATTTCTTATTCTAGATAATAAACCTATTTTTCTACTATTTTTTTTTAATATGTAATTACAATGTTCTTTAAAATTTAATTTTGTATCAACAATTACTCCTAAATATTTTATACTATCCACTATTTCTATACTAGAGTTATTTATTACTATTTTGATATTATTATCTAACACATTTTTATAATTAATAAACATACATTTAGTTTTATTCTTATTTAATTTAAGTACATTATTCTTTAACCATATTTCTAAAATACTTAATTCATTATTTAAATTATTTACAATTTCTTTAATGTTATCACCTATGCAATACATTAATGTGTCATCCGCAAATAGATGAATTTTACATTTTTTCACGTTATTAACTATATCATTAATATACAAAACAAATAACAATGGTCCCAATTTAGACCCTTGTTGTACTCCATTAGACACTAATTTCTCTTTAGAATATACATTATTTATTTTAACTTTTTGTTTTCTTTTATATAAATAATTATTAAACCATCTTAAAACTATATCACTTATACCTATACTCTCATATTTCTTTAACATTATTTTTCTGTCTATTGTTTCGAAGGCTCTCTTGAAATCCAAGAAAACTGCTCCAATGATTTTGTTTGTATCCTTAGCCAACAGCCAATCATTTATCACTACTTGTAATGCAGTTTCAGTGGAATGCTTTTCTCTGAATCCCGATTGTTGTTCACATATTATGTTTTATGTATATATAAAAAACAGTAATAAAACATGTCACTGGAGACAGTCTTTTGAAGCACATAATCTGGGGGCGCATTTGAAAATACTAATGCCATAGACTTCGATACATTATTTGTAATGTATTTTCATTATCAAAGTGTCATAACCATTTGAAGTCTTAACTGAAATTTACTAATAGCAAAATTATTTTGGAACATCAATCAAAAAGGATTGTCCATCAACTGAACTGAACCGTTTGCGGCTCACAAAATGAATTTTTATTAACTACAATTCGTTTACGTTATTGTGTGTAGATTTTTTTTCACTGATATAAATAAAATAAAATTGATGATAAAATAAATCTACGTTGTTGGTATTGTTTATGATATTTTAATAAACGTGCATGTTTAAATAATGCAATTTTCAAACTAAAAGTCGCTTACGTTTAATCATATACTTTATCGTTCAGGATTTATTTATCCACTCTGTATGTTTTATGAATAAAGACTTAATTTTTGTTACGCCTCATCTCTTTCTCTTATCTTAACGTAATTATTCAATAAATGGCGTTAGCTAGGCATCAGGTTTGCTCCGTAAAAAAATTACCACGATTACGATTCGTCTCTTGAATTTATTTTTTTCCTTTTCTCTTTAATATTTATCTCGACGTCGTTTTTTTTTCATCATCGACTCAAATTTCATTTTAATATTGTATTTTATTTTTTCGTTACTCTCTTCTTCTCTTTCCCTCACGCACCTTTGAGTGTCTTCTCTTTTCTTAACGAGGAACTCGGATTTTTAAAATATGCTTTGACAAAAACGGAGAATTTTACCATTTGCCTTCTCGGCTGTACTTATTTTATTACAATTTAAATAGTCATTGAATTGCTTATATATAAAAAAATCAAAATTAAAAAATAGTAGTCTGATAACGTATTTGATTACTTGTAATCATTGTTAGATGTTTTTTTATAAATAAGTGTTTATAAAATTAATGAAATACTCAATCGTGTCTGATTAGATACTATATATTTTTATTATAAAACAGCCAAACTTAGCCAATGTTTGTTTTGAGAAACGATAACTGCATTAATTATTCAAATAGTAAAAAAATATAAATTACATGATCTAAAATACAAAACTAGGTACAATTTAGCGATAAATCTTTAACAGTTACTCTACACGTTAGATTTAATTTCAATGTTTGATATGAGAGTTAATGATTTGACAATAATACAACGTAGATAATTAGAAGTGATTTAAAAAGACGAGCATCTATATAAAAATGAAATGTCAACTGATAAACATTAATTAGTTTAGCTATAACATATAATATTGTGCTGACAGTAAAGCACACTTCAACGGAGAGCGAAATAATATTTTTCTGAGTAATAAAAATCAAGACCTAAATAGCTAATGAAACATTATTTTCGAAATCGTTTATTATTCGATATTCAGATATATTGAAATCGTAATTGCTATTAAAGTGGATCGCTACATTGAGAAAGAATATGAAGAGAAAAATACGCTAAGTGTCTCCTATATTGGTTTTAATAAACGTTTAATAGATGGAGTGTCATGAAAATCTCATTTTCTACCTTTACCGATTATCCCTTAGCGATATTCGAGGGGTCGATCCCCCTCTGGAATAAGTCGTTCTTCCGGCTCTCGCCACCGTGGGAATCTTCGTCCCCGGTTCGATCCATCTATCCATCCGTTGGCGTTTTCTCACGTAAGCCACGGAGCCGTCACGTGCCGCCACACCGCCACGATGATACCGCAAACGTCTTTATCGCGAGTGTCTTCGTTTTCTTGGGTGGAAGAATTTATTTTTTGGCGCCCCGGGCACGTATCCGCGGCACGTACCCTGTCGATTTTGACTAGTCGGGCACTTGTTGTGGGAGGGCCGATATCAATCTTTGCATATAGCACCAATCGGCGGCGGAAACGTATCGGTTATTGGGCGAGGGCTCCAGGCTTTTTTCCAAGAAAAAAAATCGACGAGAGCAAATCTGCCGATTTATTGCGTCGCAATATGGCGAGGAAGGGGCTTGGATAGATAAGAAAGTGGTCGAGAGGTATTTTATTTTGGGTTGCTACCAAAAAGCAGAAAAATCCTCTCACTGACTGAGAACTCCGTTTGAGAGTTTTACCTTAATACAAACTACTGTTTCTGCTCAAGATTTAATGTAACAGTTTTATTCGATGAATAAAATTAATATACTATATATTAGTATCAATAATACCAGAACTGGATTAAATCTACCAACACAATAGATTGATGGCATAAGAACTTGAGTGTTTTAGAATTTATATCGTACCTGGGAGATCAAAAAGTGATTATTATATAATATAATATTTCACAAATAAATGTCGTGAGTGTCGTGCAAAATAACTGTATGCTAGTTGATGACTGATTTAAGTGTAATGTATTACTACATATTTAATAGTTATTGCTTGCTTTTACTTCGTCGAAACGCATTTAGCTAACGCTTTTCATGTTGCAACTTAAGATTGATAATATGTTTAAAATATATAAATTTTATATTAAATAATTAAATTTAAAGGTTTTGTATGTAATATATCATATATGTAATAATTAAAAAAAAAAAATTTACCCACATTGTCGTGCACAAAGTATCTTCTTATTACTTTATAAAATCTGTATCCTAAAAAGTATAACACATCTATTTACTTTTTGCATATTTGACGTGCTGATAAACAAAGTCTAATGAATGACTTTTCTGATAAATAAAAAGATCTTAAATAATACGATATGGCTAGATATGACCAGATAAATAATAAAATTAATATTTGTAATATTTTAGTAATATATAAAATGTGTATTAAATTAATAATACTAAAAAACGGTATTAACCTTAAGCAAATATGAGATACATTACATTTAAGCATTGAGATACTATTATTAACCATTTAATCAGTATCGCCGTACATGTACGGCGATCGATTTTTCACTATTTTGCCATACCCCAAATAGTTATATATTTACATATATAACTAAAAAAATAATTAATAAGAGGCATTATATTTATATTATATTTTTAAAGTTCCAAATAAATAAACATAATAATCAAAAATTTATATTTATTGTATAAAAAATATTGAGAGCCTTTAAATTGATACAAAAATATCCACAATAGCCAAATAATATATTAAAAACATACAAAATAAATACACATAATTCTATAGTTGATATGTATATATCACTCTTTATTTTTATAATTTTATATAAATGCAATATAAAATAGTAATACAGAAATATTTATGGAAAAATACGTAAAATTAACTAAAATTAAATTAACTCACTACTCAAGGGGTTAAGAGCTATGCTCCTAACTACATAATAAAACATACTGTTGATGTAATCTTGAGTATAGTCGTTTTTAATAAAAACGTTTAAAATTTTTAATAAAAACGACTATACTCAAACCGTAAAACCCACTTTCAGTTTCGACTGTAAAATCCTTATCTAAAAATATACAAAAACTTCTCTTTTATAAGATTATAAACCAAAAAATAAAATCGCCTTTTTTACTTAATCTAATTAGATAAAAATGTGCTTATATTTTAATTTTTGCGTATGTGAAAGAATTGACAACAAAGCAGTAATTCAACATCCTTAATTTATTATTTTTTTAAAACGTGTGTTAAATTTTGTTGAAATTTAGAAAATAAAAATAATAGTATCAATTTTTATGTTATTTAGTTATTATTAAAAAAACAGAAATCTTTAAACCCTACACCTTTAATTATTTTTTAAAGTTAAAATAATATAAATAAATTAAATAATAAAGAAAATTGTAATTAGAATTTTTGTAATCATCTTCAATAAATCTGATTTTGTCCAAGACAAAAATGTTCAAAACAATTTATTTCATGTAAAAAATAATTGGTTATAAATATTTGATAGAAATATGACTTACCTTTATGACAAAATGGTAGATTCTTACTAAAAAGTTTATTGTAATAAAATGAATGGCAAAATTAAGTTCTTCGTAATTTAGCTTTGCGTATGTTAATGATTGTATATAAGAAACAGATTTTAAAAATAAATTTATTGCATCAAATATTAAAAAAAAACATTTAAAGATAATTATTGTGTGGTTTTTATATAAAAATTGGCTTTTTTAGATTTCTTACATAGCCTTAGGTATATAGATATGTTCAATAAAAAATAGATAAACCTATTAATATAATATCTTACTGCAAATACTATTTTATGGATTATTATGATTAAGAAATACTATGTTAAATTTATCATAATTTGCGTAATATATTATTGGCCATTATTACCATCATTACCCATATTTGTTTGTCTTTATTTGTTATTATTTGTCTAAATTCATAGTAAATGTCTATAATAATATTAGGATTTTATTATAAGCTGTGAACTTTTAAGATTAAAATTATAATTTTAAATACGATAAGTATTTACTAATAATAAAATATAAAAATAATAAATTTACTAATAATAAATAATAAATTGTCGCAATACATTAAATACCGAAAAATATGTGTAGTAAATAAATTTGTTCTATATCAGCATTCACCATTTATATTTGGTTATAAGATACATAATTTATTTTATGTCGCAACGTGTGTATAAAATACGCAAGATGCAATTTACTGCATATTATGATTTATCTAAAATTGTCCCTTAAAATTTTAAGTTACGCTACTAAGTATTACACTGCGATATATTTTACGGTGAATCGTTTTTTTTTTTTTATCTAGAATTGTGCAATATAAAACTGTTTTTAATATATAAATAAATGTACATAGATATATATAGACGTATATAAAAGTTTTTCTTTTGCGACATCAATTTCTCCTCAGTCAACGTCGTATTAAGTCGCATCCATCGTCAGAGCCAAAATTTTCTGGATCAGCATTTTTCTCAAGGCGTTTAGGGCGTCGTACGAGGATTTAATAAAATGGAAGGAGATAGTGGAAGAAAACGAAGAAGAAGAAGCCGGGATGACAACAGAAGATCAGGCAAATAGGCAGAGAAAAAAGGCCAATTTTCGCCTTTTTCCCTTTCGCGTCTTTCTGCTTCCGTGCCTTCCTATTTTCGCTCTTTGCCAATGAAGTGCACTCGAAGGAATTCTCCGCTGAAAGGCTTTGTGATCCGGTAAGGTTTTTTTTTTGTAATGCGTACGTAATAAATGCCTCCGCCTTTGATTCCAGCCGACGATGATAAATGAAAGATTTAACGACGGAATAGGAAATAAAATGCTGCTTAAATATTAATAAAATATGTGGACGAAGAATGAAAATAGTATCGAAATATAATAAAATAACGTTTTAATTTTTTTTATAATTCTGAGGAGTAGGATTTTATAAATATATTTTTCCACGAACTTAATAATGCTAATGAGCACTTTAATACCTTGTAGCTATACATTTTATAATAAATTATTTTTGTAAGTACTATTTAATTACATTATTAGCTATCAATATAATTAAAACTCTGAATAAAAGTTGAATATGTATATAATACATATAATTCAAAAAGATAGTTCGAAATATTGATTAGATTTTTTTATAATTATAGAACTTAAATTTATATTGATTTACAAAATGTGCTATATGTAAAGTATATAAATAAATTTCTTTGCAAAATTTTAAAGGTTGCTACCTTTGATTTTCAACTCCACGTATATTAAGATAATCGCTTTAATTTCCGTACCTTCGTTTCAAAACATAATCCTCGTTTGTTGTCAGAATCGCCTGATAATACGAGTAGAAAGTTTTGCTTTTTTATCCTCTGCGGATATTGCAATACATGTTGAATTTTATTAATAAAGTTGGAGAGGAGAGGAAATTAGCAAATATAAGCCTAAGTTTAATTTTAGTTATTAGATTTTATTAGGTATGTTATTACATAATATATAATAAGTGCGGCATATCATGTTTATTGAACACATACTAAAATTTTGCGTATCCGATATTTGTTTTAAACGCGCTTTGAACTTTGAACATATGTACGTCAAAATTTATAGGTATATGTATTATATATTATATATATATAGTTTATCGTGTAACAGGAGTCGATAAGTAATCTAATATTCGTATATGAATGAAATTTGCTTTATTATTTAATTCGTAATTTGATCCGCGTGAATGGCTAGGTTAACAAACTCTGAAACAAATTATTTTCGATCCTAAACATTTTAAAAATTCAAAGGGCCAAATCATATTATATTGTGTGAATAATGCAGAAAAAAGCTCATTATGTCCATTTCAAGGGTAGACGTGCACCTTCTAGCCCCTGTTGAATTATTGCGGTGCACATTTGGAGCATTATTAGATATAAAAAGAGAAAATGGTCTCTGGGCAAAAGTTATGGATGAATATTATTGTCGTTCCCCTTTATTATAATTTACTTCGATAGCTTCATAAAAAGTGAGTAATGGTATCTAACGTCCATTTAGCATGAAAAATAGATTGCTGATAGCACAATGATCCGCTATTCATACAAAAATTTGGAAACGGTAGCATTTTTTTGATGACGGCCAATGGACATATTAAAAATTACGATCGACAATTACCGTTTTAATAAACCACAGTTTGGCGATAAACTACCGTTAAAAAGAGAACGTTACAACGCTCCGATACACGTTTATGCGATTTTTTTTCGCAATACTATCGTGTATTATGAGAATGTTGAGCGAAAATAGGAATAATGTTATGGTAATGGTGCAGCAATGTAATTGTATCAAAACATTACGGTTTACTCGTATTTCACTGTTTATTGCTGGTATTTTCTGTGAATTGTAATTTTTATATCAAGGCAATATAGACTCAAATATCATTCAGTAAAGATTATAATAAATTCACAAATTATAAATTTTTGTTTTTATATTAGAAAAACAATATTTCAATACTATTTCAAACTTATCATTACTTTCTATGGATACCTAAAAGATAAAGTAAAGATCAAATACTACGTTTGGGCCTTTTATTGTTAGTTATAATTTTTTTGCATATGACTAGTTTACAATGAGATACATGTTAAACGCTGCAGAAAAAAATATTTGTTAATAAATCAGTGGTGGGGGGGGGGCTTCAACTACCTGCACAATTATTTAAGATGAAATTTAACAATCATTTCTAAAAAATAATAAGAAATACAAACTAAAACAAAATTAAAAGAGAGTGAAGCTAAACAATTGAGTTTTTATTTTTTTGAAATTTCACGAAATACTTATAAGCGTTAATCACTCTAAATCACACTGAAAAAGTACTTTATGTTTGAAAAGGATTTGCGATAGACATTGCGTTATACTCTGCGTAAAAGGACTATTGTTATTTTTACCCCATGATATTAATCGTCGAAAGTGACCACCGGTTTCACTTTTAAAGCGTAAACATATTTCGTGTGTGCTCAAAAAACGATGCAATTGGCCCATCAACATCTTTATCTGCGATTCGTCAGAGCTGTCTTAAATTATAAATATAAATAAAGTGACATTTAGTAACAAGTAAATGGACAGACAAAAGAAGAAGCTGGCAAAAATAAAGCCTGAAGAATCCCAACACATAAAAACACATCACGACAGATCCTTGCTTGAAATAAAATAAAACATTGTGTGAATATAAATTAGGGGCACCCCGACAAAGCCACGCAGGACAATCCAGCGCCGACCAAGCCGTCATAGCCGCGCCGACATAGCCGCGCAAAGTCAAAACAAAATTCATTTTATAACATGGTTTTTATTTATTAATTATTACAAATATATATAGGAAAAGGAAGGCGTCTCGCTACCGCTCGCGCCGACTTTCACTGTAGAACCAAACAACCTAACCTTTTAATAATGATATTGTATTGATTTATTTTCATTTTGGTATATTTTGTAACTGTCCAGCATCATCCAATCTATGACTAACTGTTCAAAAAGCGAATCACTAGTGATAGAGCTGTCCACAAAACAAAATAATTAGAATTAAAAAAATCATTTTCTTAAATTTTATAATATTGATTTGCGCGGCAATGTCGGGGTTGTATTGCGCGGGATTGTCTTGCGCGGCTATGTCGGGGCGGCTTAGTCGGCGCGGGATTGTCCGGCTCGGCTTTGTCGGGTCCCCTAAATTAGGCGCTTACAACATGTAACTATAATGTAAAATAATATATACGTACATGTTACACCATATATAAAATATATTGTCGAACAATTTCATTCTCGCCTTTGAATGATTATACATAAAGATAATTAAATAAAAACAAATACTTTATACATACAATATTTGTAAAATAACAAAAATAATATCTCAAAGCTACGGACTTATCACATTCCATTTTCAATTTACTTATTTAATATATTTTGAATTTTATTATTGATTATTGTTTAACTCGATCTTATTGAATCAAAAACGATGTCAAAATCATTGGTTTAAAGTGACGTTAAATAATTTCAAGAAGGTATGATTATTTGATAACCAATTATGAATATTTACATATACCTTGGCTATAAATAAAATTGGTTCTTTTTCAATATCTTCTCAACTTCTTGAAAAGAAAATACCTTAGTGAATATTAAAAATATGTAAAATACATATACATACACAAGACATCCTTTTTTTACTTTTGCATGCCTGTAATAAATTATTTAGTTTATCTAAAGCTCTTTCTTCCGGCACGAGGACTAACAGCATCCCTGCCAGGATACGCTCCGATGATATAAACTCTCGAGATTTAACGCGAAATTTCACAACGCCACTCCACTCCGAGACCTTAATCCGTATTTAATGCAATCGTAAGACTTAATTGCAATATTAGGCAAATGAAAAAACGTCAGCGGATCTCAGGAAGGCGGAAAATTAATTTGACTGTTTCGCCTCCTAGCTCGCTTCTCTTCCACACAGCTTCCCTTTCTCGAGGCTCTTGTTTAATTTGATTAGTCGACAACTTACTTTTAAAATGTCTTATTCGGCTGTTTTCTAGCAGGCGAGAACTTCGAATATTGGATAATATTTAATAATAAAACAATACGCGCAAAAACAAAATGGATGCTCTAATCTCTGAATAAAATAAAAGTAAACTTTTCACGTTGGAAATTGGGAAAAATATTTATAAACTATATTGAAAAATAGATACACAAATAAAATACCTTTTTACTTTATGAATAAATAATGAAAAACTTTTACGTCACGTATGATAGGTGTGTACCGGAATTCCGGATCTGCTATTCGGAGAATATTTTCTTTGCAGACATTAAATATATGTATTTCGTACAAAATACCATATCTTATTATTGTAAGATATATAGAACGTGACTCTATTGTATATTTAATTATGATTTATGCTTTCTAAGATTTAGTGAAAAGAGAAAAAGTTACGCAATATTTATTGGAACTAAAGAAAAAATAATAAATTTAATTATCAGATCAACATATTTGCACTTTACTTTATTTCTTAAAAAGAAATATTAAATTTGATTTAATTTAATGTACAATAGATTTACACTATATCAAATAACAGCATGAAACTTACACATTAAAAACATATTATTTTTAATTACAAATTGCTCAAACGATCCTGTAATTAGTGAAATTGCAAAAAAAATCATAATCATCAAAAAATTCTACAAATCATAATCACCCTTGCTAGATCGTATTAAGCATTAAAATGCATAATGATATAAATAACATTTTTCATATATAGAAACAATACTTATCAGGGTATTCGAATGTTAGGGTTTTATTAATCAATAATATTGGTGAAACACGCGAGCGATATTTAAATTATTTTACCAATTAATTAAAATGAGAATGTTAATATCAATAATACTGATTTTGACTGTTTTTTTTTGTTTTAACGGTAAAATTGCAATCCTTAATTGTGGTATTCGTCAATAATTCATAGTAGTTAGTCGTAGTAACAATTTGACAAAACCAATTGCTTTAATAAAATATACAATTTTATTTTTATTATGTGCATTTTATCGGTTTACCGATTTTATATGTACATACATATATTTTTTTTAATAAATAAAAATGCATTTACTTACCATTTTAACTTATATTGGTGTATCAGCAAAACAGCGCTAAACGACACACCCAAAAAATAAGCTTTTTTAATTTACAATATTTTTAACAAATTGAAACAAATATTTGTTTTATAAAAAAAAACATTGTGCTGTGTTTGAAAGTAAATATGTAATGCAATATAATAAATTGTTAACAAAAAGTGAAATTAATTCTAAGAGATAAACACACATTGCTTTATAATGGGTATCTATAAGTCATAAGTAAATTTACAATAACATTTAGAATTCTTAATTATTTTTGCAAGGCTTTGAAAGATTTGGTAACAACACTGAAAAATATAAATGTTATGCCTAATTATGTGTAGAGAACTAATGATGTTTTTCTATAAAAAAAATTGTTAAATAATTAACGAATATTTAGAACCATAATTATAAAAGGCAAGTTTTATTGCATCACCAGGGGTCGGCAACCTGCGGCTCGCGAGCCGCATGCGGCTCTTTTGTCGTCAAGATGCGGCTCTCCAGTTCCATGCGCAAATATTAATAATTATTTTATTTTCAAAACTCATAAAAAAGATTATACTGCAAAAAAAACTTTAAACAGGGTAAAAACACTCAACAGAGAACAGTGAGAATAGGTGGAGTACGGACAGCTGACATTTTTGAAATGTGGCAACACTGTTCTGTTTGTTTAGTTATTGGTGCATATGAATGGTGGTATATGAATAAATATTATTTCATATTTAAAGCTATTATTTTATATCAAAAATCTAAAACAACTACATATTGCAATTAAATGTACAAATTATTGTAATTTGCTAAATATTTAATATATTATTTCTGAATTAAACAAAAGTTTTATTACATATGAAAATCATAATAACTTTAGAATTTCCATGCTTACTTAAAGTAATAAACTTAAAATTTAAGTTTATTTAATCTTGTACTTGGATATCATGCTCGTATTATATAACAAAGTTTTGTTAAATAATATTACTTGTATGTAAATATACCAAAAACTTTAACGCTATTATAGCGTATGTTGAACGGTAGTAATGTTATATATATAAGGTGTATATGCATGTATGTATGTATGAGAATTTATTGGAAAAACGTGAACAGGTCAAGCAGAAACGACTTATTCATTCGCAATACATACATAAAATATTATACACAGAATATATATATAGAAGAAATCGAACATAAATTTTTCCCTTCGCCAGATATGAAAAAGAAAAGTATTATCGTATATATGTATTAAAATATCTCGCCATCAATCTCCATGCGAGAGCGATACATCAAATCTGGGTACTGGGTTATGTTCAGATGTGTAAATCATAAAATCTGGGGTATCGAAGAGGTAAAACAATGATAAGATGGATTTGAGCAATAAAGTTTTATTAACGTTTCCGCTTGACCGCAAGGAGCCATTTTTATAGACTGCGCGCCAAATTGGATTGTTCGCAGTATTTTCACGCTGGTGTCCCTTCTGCGCTTCTCTTCTCTTCTCTCTTCGTCTCGCAGGGGTCGTCGGTCGAAAGAAAAGGTCTCCCAGAAGAGAATTCTCGTTTGGGATTCGACCGAGTCAAAGGGCGACCCGTTCGCTCTGATCATCGCTATTCATCTCCGGGGGCGAAATTAAAAGAGAAAGGAAAGAGATGCCCGCGTCGCTGTAGAAATGTGTACGGATTAGTCAGAGAACGTGAATACTGACCAAAATATATACAATGAGAGGACATTGGAATTTCCGCTACCATTATTATTGAAATTAATTAACTAAAAATATTACTTTAATTGTGAGTAACTGTACGATTACTGTCACTATACGTCAGCAGACAATACATTAGTTTCTTACATGCGTAGTTACTTTAATAAACCTACTTTAGAAATAATATTAATATTTTATAGAGGATTAGTGTAATATAAAAAAAATACTTAGCGATACACAGGTGAATTTTTATTAACAAAGGTTATTTTCAAATTTCAACAGTATTGAAATTAGTCGAATAATTTAAGCCATAATGAGTATATATAATATACACTTTTACTACTAGTCTCGAAGAAGTTTCAAAGATCGGGTTAAAAAGGATACAGATACTGAATAACTAGAACCAGTTGAAGGCTGAAGTAAAAAGCAGCTGCTTTTTGGGTTTCTAATAGTGATTTGGTCAATATTCTGGCTTTTAGCTGGACTCTTGTATTTAGTGTCAAGCTTAAACTCTTTCAAAAAGTGTCTAAATGAAGCATATTCCTTACAGAAATATATTTATTAACGTCTAAAAAAACCAGTTGAACTTTGAGCATTCGTATTTTATGTTGAGTTCTGACTGAAGTGTTAAAGAAAAAATACTTCTAATAGAAATATATTCCTAAAAGTCTAAATGTTTGGGTTGAACTCTTTGGATTTGTGTGATTTGGTCTGCCTTGGTCAATGTTAAAATAATCTGCTATTGTACACATATAATACATATATAAAGTATAAAAAATATTTATAAAGTTAACAAATATTTTATTATACGTAGAGATAATTAATTTAATTTAATAAATATCACTAGAGACAATTAATTATTAGAATTTTTTTCTTTCTTAAAATACCGAATATCAAGATGTTTTATTATTTTAATTTTTGACATATTTGGTAAAAGATATTATTTTTGTACTAAAAATAAAACACTATACAGATTATAGAATTAGGTCTTGTGCTTCTAATTACTTGAATAGATAATGAATGTTTTTATATTTTTAACAATAATGATAATATAAAAATATTGTAATTCCAATGATATATTAACAGATATATTATATATAATTAGTTTTATACTAATTCGTATTGATGTAATTTTTAAAATGGCTAATTTTAATTATTTTATTGTAATGACGTCTAATATAAATTTATATTTATTTTTATCTCTCACTAGAAATTGTATTTTTAACAATGATAATATTATATATTTAACAACGATACCATTACTATTTTTAATAATAATATTAATATATTTTACCAATGATAATATTTGTTCAACTGAAAGTCAATTCAATTGAAAGTCAATGCAAAAATAAAATTAAAATAATAATGTATATGTTATTGTTTGTTATGTTATATAATGCAAACAATAATTTTCCGAGGTATATTTATTTTTCACTTAGTTGAAACATTGTTCATAAAGCATAATATACCTAAAAATGTATTTTATAATATTATAGTGGATATAATTTTGTTGTTTAGCTTTAAATATAAAATATATTAATTAATCTTTCTGGCTCGAAATTATTATCAAGTTTATTTCTAATAAAATGTATTTAATGCAAAGTCGCAAAATAAAATTATAACAAAATTACAAATTTACAAGTCAAAAACATTGGTAAAAAATACATTACTGTTATATAAAGCACAAGACTAATACAATTAACTATTATTTTTTATTGTTTAAAAACGTGTTTTTTGCAAAAATAAAATCTTATGTATAAAAATAACGACGTTTAAAACAAGAAAAAAGACTAACTATCATTTTTTCCATATTATTTAAATTATATTATTTTTGTAGCAAATATTTTTGTTATATTATATAATAGTACAGTGTTACTATGGATTGCGATCAGTGTATTAGTGAATTATGTAAAAGGATTATAAGTGCGATTCTATTGTGGATTTGATTTTGATCTATTTCTATAAACAATATTTAACAATAATATTTCCTTTTGAAGCTCTTAAGAGAGCAAAATTAATTCTGACTAAATTTATTTTAAGGTATTTATCTAAGGTATTTGTTAGCGTTTAAATATTAAAAATAATAATCTAAAAGTATATATGAGCTTTTTGAGATAGGCGTTATTTATATTATTTTTGAAGTAGTTGTAAAACATTGGTATTGCTAGAAATGCTTTTAAAATATGCTAGATAAAAATTGATTTACTCTTGACTCTTAATCAAAGTGACTCAAAGTGTCGATTATCTCAGAACATATACTATTTCAGTTGACATATTATATAACGTTACGTATCTAACCATGATATAGATTCGCATCTCATACAAATCTTACATCTGTGATGTTTGATAATAGGAAACTGAGATCACAGCTCAAGTTTTTCTATGTGAATTATCTAGAATACCATCTGGAACAGTGTCATATGAAAATGATAAATTATTAATGTTTTACGTTTTTGTTTACTAGCTCACCTTTATTGTCTCGACGCCTTTCCTGCTAGCGCCCCGTGAGTTTTCCATTAGTATAATACGAAAATATCATCGCGCCGCTGCATGTATCCCATTAATGCGTCACTTACACTCAAATAAGACTATGGAAAAAGAAAGCAAATCGTGAAAGGCTTTCTTCTTGAAACGGAAATGGATCGACGGAGAAGAAAAAATAAAATAGGAAGAAGAAAGAGAGAGAAAAAATTAAAGGGTTCCGGCGAACAGTTGTGGATACGCGATACGATGATATATTGGTCTCGGCTCGCTCGGCTCAAGAAAGAAAACCACTTGTCAATGCTATGAAAAATAACCATTGGAATTATCGGAACCGATATGTTGGCAAGAAAGCTATAATTTTTCTTTTAAATAAAAAGAAACCCATGCTATTTAAAACCAGTATAATTTTAATATGCAAAAGTACAATAAATATTTCTTATGATTATTTTTTTAATAACATTAAAATTAATAAAAAATAATCAAGTGATACAATCATTATTTATAGTAAGATTTTTAGTAAATATATGAAAATATAATTATAAATGTTCTTTATTGTAATTTAACTTGACTTTTAAACTTTTAGTTAACAACCGAAATAATTTATAATACATACAGATCCTTAAGCTTAAGAATAACTAAAATTAATGACAGCTAGTAACATTATGATTCTTAAAAAAGTTAGAGAGACAAATATAGAGTTTCGTCAAAGAAATTAAATCATTGAGTAGGCGGCAGTCCTTGAAAAGTTGCTTACCCTCAAGCTAGATTCAATAATTATATAATATATATTGTAGCAAATATTAATTAAATATTAACCGAATGCAGGATCGTCAAATTATTAAATTAATTTTACTTTGCATAAAACCGCCTTATGCTTACTCTTCTAATATTTAATCTCTCATAATATTTAATAAGAATTATTAAGTTGACATTACTCTTCATATTAGTCGTATTCCGCATTACTGTGGGTCGTGATACATCCTCTTTCCTACGCGCCTGTCTATGACCCTCTGCCTCTCCCGAGACTTCGTCACATAGAAAGCTTCCACTATGTTTGAAGCTTCCAAATTTAATTTGGTCAAGTCGTTAGGGATTTCCTCTGTCTATATTTCCTTCGATGTTTTAACCATTACAAAGTATTTTCTTCTCCTACGGTAATGTGCCCAAAGAACTGGAGTATCCCCTTCGGACATATTAAGCTCCTTCAATATTAAGATATTCAGAGCATTCTTCTCTTACATATATTTTTTGTTTTTCTTCCTGTTTAATGATTTTTCCTTGACTTTATATCATATTAAAATTCAAAACCTTGGTTAACCATTTCATTATATATCTTCGATGGTTTTTTTCACATCACTGAGCAAAATCGCCCTGACCTAAACGCGCCGTCGTAATCGTGTAGCGTCATATGCGCGAATTAAAAACAATTGTATAAAAAATAAATATAAAATTCCCCTTTAATTGACGGTATACCTACTGTCAATTAATGAGGAAATGATGATACATTTGATATGATTTTCATTTTTTAAATTATTTAATTTAATATAAAAAAGTAACGTATACGTTATCTAAACAACAAGAATATTCATTTTCTTGGTCTAATGGATGTTGCTTTAATCAATACTTATACCTACATATTTAAATTCCAGAATCCATAAAAATTATTTTCTAATGGCTGGATTTGATTTCTTAAATGATGAATTTGATAAGTAAAATGTTAAATATTATTCAGAAAATAGTAAATTTAATTTGTAGGTTTTACCTGTATATATGTCATTACAAATATATTACATAAATTTTACGATCGTGTGACATTGAGTCTATTTTATTTCGTGTGACATTGAGAAATAGTAATTAACGCTGAAACGTAATATATCCTTTTGTTTAACGCGTAAACCGTTAAATCACGGAACATCGTCTCGGAGCGAGCAGGTAGCGAATCTCCGTTGCCAAACTGCAAAGTCCACGGTATTGATAATTTAAAGCGAAATTGAAGTTTTGGCCTAATTTATCTAGTTTTGTAGTTAATCTTTCCTCTTTTACTGATTGTATGTGTGATGAACATTGATGTTTGCTTAAAAAGATGTTCCAGTGTTACGATTTTGCAAAATATTTAAATCCAAATATCCAACAATAAACACACCGATAAATTTACAATTAGCAGGAACCATGTAATACTTAACAACTACTATATTTCTTGTGGAGTTGTCTTTTTATAAATTTTGTTAATATGAAACTCTAAAACAATAAAACACTTTTTATTTTAGAAACAGTTTATCTCTTAACAAAAATAGCAGTATTGCTTATCTATTAAAAAATTCACTATTATTTTTACTAGCATTGAATAATATCATTTACTTAAGAATATTTATTTTTTAGTGTAATAAATTACTTCTTTTTTGTAGCAGATTTATTCTACTTTCAAAACAGCTTAGGTCAATTAGTTTTTATTAATTTTGACCCACAAGTAAAAATCTGCCCTTGCGCCCTTTTTCAGTGTTATATATACAATTTTCCTGTAATACCTATACATTCACGCCATTTTGTGGGTTAAAGCGAAACTGGTTTATTTCTGCAGTGCTCTCGTGTAAAACAAACCGGCTGCTTTGTAATTAATATAGTGGTGTGAGAAAAGTTCAGCTCTCTCGTGATGTGTGTTGTTGCATGCAGAGAGAAATTTACAGTGGTTTATTCTACACACGTAGAAATAATTTTAAAATTTCCGAATAAACTGACTTGACTGTAATGATTATATGTGACACGACTTCATATTATTTTACGTTATAAAAGTTATAATGATTTAATTAAATAACTGCTACTTATCTTTTTCAAATAACAAATAATTTGATTAGACGATTGCATAAATAGCAAATATATAAATAATATATAGGCCAGTTTTTATTATATTGCTGAATATTTTAAAAAACATATTAAACTGCTGAATATTGTAAAACAGTTCTTTAGCAAAAAAAGCGTACAGATCGTTCATAGTCGCTTAGAAGGTCTTCTATTGTGTCGGTAGGTCCTTCTAGAAGTTGTTGGTACTTGTTATTAAATGCATGTCCTGGAGGTGATTGCTCAAACAGGAAGTGAGGCGATAAGTTATTTTAACAAAGTAGTGTAGTGGAGTTATACTGTATACCCACTCCAAACGTTAGAGTAATAGGAATGCAGCGTTCTTCTGACAGTTGCTAGGTTCGTGGGCACAGTTGGCGTGTCTGGCTCTGAGCTGCTGTTGTGTATAAATCGTTACAAACTGTTTTACAATAAACTAGAAAAAATCTGTTTTTGTATTCTATTATCTGATATTATTTTAAAATAAAAAAAATGTGAATTGTATTATTAAATATATTAAAAAGTAAATAGTATACATATTTTAAATACTTCATAATTATATTAATTCTATTAATATATTTATTTTTATTAAAGCTTTCATTGTAAGCTGATGCCCAATGCCTACAAATTAAACCACCATTCAAAGTCTGGGAATCAGTGACATATATATTAATAATTATAAATAAATATGTGTAATATAAATTACAACCAATAAATGTCACTGCGGCTGGGGCCGTTTTTTTAATAATGGCGCATTTTTTATAAAAAAATTTGAGTGCCGCTGTTATGTTAAATAAAAACTTAAGTAATAACTAGGTAAAATTTGTATATCAGCCCAAATGTCATTGAACAGTATTTATTTCTTAACATACAAATAAATCTTAAAAGTGAAAGTTAATTGCTTATTTTTTATTCACACAAGATATGCATTTTTCAGTATACGGTTTAATAAGGCATTCGATGATCGATTATTAAGAACAGTGGAAATTAAATTTTGCATCTCAAAAGCTATTTTGCTAATATTATTTATGTTTATTGAATCAGTGATCGACTTAAAATATAATGCACAATTCGGCTACCTACAAATAATATTTGGTCTCGAAATAATCTTCAATGAATTTTACCTATTATTTTTCTACGTATTTATTATAAATATAAACAAAATAAATAACAATTTTTTTATATTTATATATATATATATATATATATATATATATATATATATATATATATTATATATATGAAAATAATAAATATGTATGAGCCATATTTACTTATAATATATTAAAATAAGCCTTCTCCTCAATATTACACAAAGTGTATATGAATTTCCCAGAAACGGGGTGTTGGGATAAAAACATACTTTCAACCGTAAAGCCGGAAGCAAGATATAAGCAGCAGATGCATAGATTGAATTGAACAATGATTATATCCGAGTTTTTTTTTGTTTTTCCCAGCGGGACCGGCAAGGGAAGAAACCTAATCAATTTCAGTAATCGGATATCCGGCTATCTTCTCAAACTGAGCCAGCCTTGCTATGCGTTGTGTGTATACACTTTTTTTAGTTCGGGCAGACTGTGTTAGGAGAAAAAAAGTGGGAGCACATCCAATATCCTGGCTATCTCGCGAATCGGTCTCCGTTGTATTAATTTCCTTTACGACGGTTTCATTTCGGCTCAGTATTCATCTGGGCCCTGACTTCCTGAAATCGTCTAAATATTAATCGAGCTACGTTCAATTCGATTCTGAGGTATATTTTTAAAGTAAATATACATATACACCTACATACATATTAATATAAAATACCTTTACCAATCAATAAACATTTTTTAAATAAAATAATAAATATAGATTTGCAGCGTAAAGAATTTTAAGGATCACTACACAGTTATTTATTCACTGTTCGTCAAAGTAAAAATATTGTATAGTAAAGAGATCAAGCATTTAAATATTTCTATAATTTTAGTTTAAACTTGCTTTATGTACTACGTAGAGTCTCCAATTACTCGAACCATCAACTACTCGAGTATCGAATATTAAAATTTTAAAATACTCGAGTACTCGAGTACTTTCGAGTATTTACCAAATGTACCAAAATAGCTATTATTCAAATTCGTGCACATATAAATAAATAAATAAAATACTTGATATGGTAATTTTTACAATTATTTTAACTTCACGAACATACTTTTTAAAAACAATAATGCAAAAAGTGTCTCGAATTTAATATTACTGCTAACCCTTGGTTTTATTATTCCCGTTATGGAAAAAACCCTTTCTGTTGCTGTTGATGTTGGTCTTATTGTCATTAACGCGTTGGATAAGTCTTCTAATTTATATCTGTTCGCTTTTTATAGATATAAAATTTTTTGAACTCTCTTTTTGTGTTCTCTTCTTTCATTCCCTTCTCTGCTTTTCTCTTATTTCCTTCGACTATTGACAAAATAGCATTTTGTAATTCTTCTTGAATAGATTTTTTTTCTTAACAATATACAATATTCTACTCCTTATGATTAATGCGAAGAATTTAAATCTATATCCTTCGAAGATGTATTTGGGTGAATCCCTTTCACTCTAGAGCTAAACGGTTCGCAAAGAACTGACTACTTTAAATGCCTTTAAAACACACAATTGTTTTGATTTATATTTTAAGCTGAGGGATCAGTATAAACAATTTACAACACTTTACGCTACAACTGCATAGTCATAAAACCTAAAATTTTTTTTTGTTGATATTTCATATTGTTCATTGCCATAAATTAGATAAGTCGGGACTGTCGAACAGAAAACACAAAAGAAATTTCTCCGTCGTACCAACTAACATAGCCGACGACCGGAACTATGCAACTATGGAACTATGAAAAAATTATACCTGATAGTAACCGCTCTAACTCGGGACTTCGGTCATAAACGCCAAATAAAAGCAAGACGTTAACCTTTACCGGACCGAGTTAAAATTATTTTTGTTTCTGAAATATTTCAAATTTTTTTAATTTCGAGTATTAATCGAGTAAATTTTCAAAATACTCGATTATCAAGTACTTGAAAAATAGACAAGTATACTCGAGTATCGAGTACTCGATTACTCGAATTGGAGACTCTAGTACTACGTCCTAAGGTAGTATTAAACGCAATGCAACATTATTTATTATTTAATTAAAAAAAAAACATTAAAATCAATTTTTATTATTTTACATTTCGTACAATATTTTTCTTGCTAAGAAATAATATTTTATTGCTATTTTTCTATTCTGGTAAAATGCAAATATAAATAGACCTGTTTTATATTTTATTTTCACGTTAATTTCAATGAAAAAGCTCTAAACCAGATTTAATTTTCATATAGAGCAGCTGAAAATGTTATCGCGTCATATCAACGTGAAAGTATTCGCCCCAAAGTCAAATGGTAGACGAAAACAAAATTTTGCATGTATCACTCCACCATCAACCATTTTCGCAAGCAATTAGATGATATCTACGGAACAGCGGTTTTATGTACGTTTACGTACATAAAATAATTTGCATTCGTACCACGTTGAAACGTCAGCGCTTTCCCTAACGTAGCGAATTCAGACACAACGAAATAAAAAATAAATGGAACGAAACACGCCCAATTCCAATACGACAGCGTTGAAATTCTGCGAAATTTATTAGAGTTTAAACAACAAAAAATAAAATAAAAAATTCGGTAACAACATAGATACAATCGTAGACGATTTTTACGGTAGAGTGAATCTGGAAATCAGCATTCCATTATTTTCAAAATTTTATAATTTTATAAGCTTTCGTATCAGGCTTTGTCAGCGTAAATCTTATATCTTAATGTGTATTTACTTTTTGATGTACCAAACTCATTTAGGCGTTGCATGTATTTGAAAATGACACAACAGAGAACCACGAAAATGTTGCCACTTCAAACGAGCGCATCTAAGAGTGTTTCTCAGTTTATTAAGTGAAAACTCTATTGAGTTTGGTTCGATTAATAAAATTGAATGGCGACGAATTAATGCACAAAGTTGCGTTAATTTCGTAAAACACACATACGCACGTTTGCTTTACGCAAAATGATTTCGTTAGAAAATTCAAGCTGCGGTGTGTTTGCTTTAATTAAATTTTAAACTTTATAACTGTTTGCGGATGCTCGTACAACGCGCGCATTCAACCACCACCGACGAAGTGAAATATGTTTCGTTCAAAGTCCATCCTATGTCGAATTATAAATGTATAATGTGTATGTATAACACCGTCTTACGTCGACAAAAGAGCCGTTAAAAACTTTAACGGGTTGCTGGTATTTTAAATAGAAACTTTGGAACGTAGCGAGTTGCGCTTTGGCAACTTATCGTTTCTAAAGTGTATTGTTATTAATTAGGGACAATCAGGTTATTCATTTTTTTTAATATTTAAACATTTAAGTAAATAAATAAAATATGTTATCATAAAAATGAAGACTGAGTAAATTAAATTGTTAAAGTGATGAATCAAAACATCAAACTTGAAACAATGATGACGACAATGATCAAAATCCACCTGTTATTGTGACTAATTAAAATATTATATGTAATTTTAATCCTAAAAAAATACAAAATAGGCTCCACGTTTATTCCTGCAAAAATAAAATTATTTTGTAGTGGTACGTGTACGTTTATTATTCTTATATCAACTTTTTGTTCCAGAACTCATATATTTTTCTTAGTATTATTAATTATATAGATATATGCATTCTTACTTATTACATATAATTTATCTGCAGTTTAAATTTTTGTCCTAGAATTTAGTAAAATTTGAGAAAAATATTAATTCTTTATTTTTCCTTTAACTTTGCTCATTTGGTTCAGTCGCCTATTTGGTCAAAAATACTTAGGCTCGACATGTCCCTATCGACTAGTTTCAATTACTATATTTTTATAAGCCTACAAGAAGGGTCAAACAAAGTTGATTTAAAAATAAATTCAAATACAAATAATTTATACAAAAATAATACTGCAGACTGCGTTTGCGATGAACATAGTATATATTTATTTATTAACGCAGTTGTAATTATCAACTTGTGTATATCAACATATCGGCTAATATTAATTTACTAACTTTATTACAAATGCGTATATATGATCGATTAGTAATTTGAAAGACAAGCAATCTGTCCTTGTCTACAAATAGTTTTACATCTTGATCTAAATATATATTATCCCTTTTGATTTAAACTTTATGCAACTACGGATAAAATATGTTGTGCATTAGAATTGAGCAAAAAATACATAAAATCCATCAGCGTAAAATTTTATTGAATTGGGTGGTTGACCTCGCGGCCAATTAGACTCTTCGGTGAATCCTATTAGATTGTTTATTAAGTTATAATTACAATTTTGACTATGGACGATTACGGCGTGACGTTTCTCGCGATGCAAGTGTGCAGGTGATGATGTCTCAGAGCTATGTGGCTGCTTGCGGCGAGTGTCAGGTGTGATATTCAAATCTGTCGGTGAGGGCGCGTAGCTGGTTCCTCCGGATGGCTGCTGGTAGATCTTGGCTCTCTGGTTGTCTGCGTCGCTGGCTCTGCTGTCTGGGCCGTCTCTTGCCTCGTGCCTCAGCCATCTCGGACCGTCTGCCCTCTCTTCGTCGGAGTCCGGGCTTATATCATTTAGGGGGATGCACGCTAGCTGCAGTGGCTTCTTTGAATTCGAGAAATCGGATGTTGCGTTTTCGAAAGCCAGTTTTTTGCTTGGCTCCAGACTTTCAAATTCTTTGGAAAGAGTTTGCATTGTGGTGATTGATTGCGTCCGTACCGTTTTGTCACAAAAGGGATTCTCTTAACGACCCGTGTTGTGTGTGGTCAAAAGAAATCTCTTGTGCCATGATGTTTGTCCCATTGTTGATGAATGAACGTTTTTGGTCACGGTCATTAACAATGAGACAATCGCCTTTTTAAATGTACTTATATGTGTGGTCGCCAATATGTGTGGAATTTGTTAAATTATAAAATCAGTAATTAAATATATTTTTTCTATTAATTAATCATACATAATTGTGGTAAATAGTTTTACTCTTACTTTTATTTAGTACAGAGATTTGTACTTTTATTTAAAAACATAATTAAAAGCAATAATATTGCAATAAATATGTAATGATAATTAAAGATTTGTGAATGGAGCATTGTATACATTTGGATCAATTTGGGTTTGGGCATAGTTAATTAACATATATATTAGTATAGTCAGTTCTTTGAATGTCTTTTATTGAAATATTATATAATATGATAATTAAATTCGATTGAAAAAAAAAACATGCTCCAATAGGCGAGGGATACGACACGACACAACAAGGTTAAGAGTGAGTTTTATAAAACGCCATGAGGTTTTTGAATTTATATGCTTGTATTTACATAGGTTTTGAAGTACACATACATCAATATTTTTTTTTACATATTAATATAAATGCTATCTTATGATTTTATATTAATTCACAATCATATTTATTGTATATTGTTTGCGTATAATATATAATATGATTGTGAATAGATCGGGTGACTACTGATTATTCTGCTCGTAATAAATAAATATATATATTTACTTAAAATAGTGCACAATATATAGGAACAACAAAGAAACCTATTAGCTGCTTGTGCAATACATAATTATAATACATCTTTGTTAAGATAACAACTGAGCTTTATATTACATTGGTACTATTAATTCTGCACAATCAGCACATTCCGTGTAATATATTGTCAATTTGAAATATCTCGATCAAGATGTTTGACCCATATGAAAATAATCCTCACATAATAGAATCGTATGGTATACATTCGCATAAAATTTGTGTTTTGATAACATCTCTCTGACGTAATTCCGTGCACCGAAATCAACGCGTATTTTGCGGTTAATTCGCTATTGGTTTTAGCGATAATTTGAATATGCAAATAAAACAGCTGATATATATTCTGACCTGTATATCTGCAAATTCGATTCTTTAACATGAATATGAATATAACATAGTTTTGAAAAAAATAATTAATCTGATTAAGGAGTTCTGTTTTCAAAATATTGACAGCTGATCTTAAAATATATATTTTCACTAAAAAAAGTTTTTAAATGTCATCTCATTCTGTTCGATTCGAGTTTAAATAATATATTAATTTGTTTTATTTTTATAACTGCGATGTGTCTAAATATTCGAGTCATCGATCACGAATAAGGGATTAAGGAAACACCCTTTATACACTAAGGGTGAGTTTACGCGATAAAAACCAAGGCCCGCAGTCAAATTGAAGAGTGTGTCCGGGCATAAAGTCGGCCCCGCGGAAAGAATTAATTCGGCAAACTCAATTGAGACCTAAGGGCGCTTCAATTATTTCGAGCCTTGCCCATTTTTGCACAAACACACACACGTACACCTAAAAAAAGAGTTTCGAACTCGTCGAGGGTCGGAAGCCGAATCTAATAAATATTCTCCAACACGCCCACGAACGCGTGTAGAACAATGGCCCGTTCCCTCTCTTTGTTTCCTATGTATATTTTTTATCAATCCTCACATATAAAGCAATTATGCCTAGGTAGTGCCTTTAAACGCCCTTCGGGACCCAAAAAGTGTACGTATAAAGGTTCTTGGTGTACATTAATTGGAAAAAAGGCCGATTCTCATGTAGTATGTAAATACAGGGTGATATAGGACCAGCGCTAAAAAATGTAATTAAACATCTTAAGTCGTTTGAATTGACCGTTAGTGCACGATTTCTTATGATGCACATCTTTAAAGAATAAAATCTATCATAACTACTTTCAGACATATATTAGCACTATTTATAAAACACTCCAACAAAAAAAATATTGTTTAAAAATAAAAAAAATATGTTTTATATAAGTAACTTACTTCACAATGTGAAATTTAATTAACGAGGATAGACATATATAATTAATTTAAAAATTTAAAGCTAAACTTTTATCATTCGTTTTGATATAAATCCACTTGTAAGATAATGCAGAACATTATCTTTTAGGTATGATATAAATTAAGAGCAATGTAGGTTCAAGTGTGATTGAGAGACGTGAATTTCTACTTGAAATGATAAAAAACATATACTATTTTTTTTAATAATATTTAAAAAAAAGTTATTATTTATATCATGTAGTGAAAAATAACCACACACTAACGGTTATTTTATTAGTTATTTTTTACTCTATTTTTAGTCTAGGCTTTAACACAAAATACTTAGGTAAATATTGACAACAAGACAATGCAATGTCTTATAAACGCAATGTTATTTGTATAAAGCATAAATCTATGCATAAATTAAAAAGAGTCTTTCTACATTTTTTTTAAAATTTTAATTATATGAAATTAAATATTAATAATAATAGAATTTGTATAAAATATGTACTTCTCGCAGTTTAAACATAAACATAGTAAATTAATCATTATTTATATAAAATACATCTATAATATGTAGACATATATTATACAAACAGTCGATTAAAAAATAAAATATTCTAAGCGGTTATTTTTGTCATAAAATTTAATTTATTACTATTTTATATAACCGTGGCGTTTTTTTTGTTAGTATCTAGTAACACAAAATATTACATTGTTTTACACGAGCTTTTTACGAGTGCAATAAAAAGCAGGGTGTTAAATCAATATTAGCATATTTATGGGAATTTTTATATTGCCATCATGATTTTATGCTGGCGCATAATTCAAAATATCATTATGAGATAAAATGTGCAATAATAATAAACAGATAAAAAAGTAATTAATTTGCAATAATTATTTATTTAAAAAGTAATTCAATTTAATAAAATGATTTAATAATTTATGAATAAACCACAGAATATGTATTACAAAATATTAAAAAATCGGTATGAAAAATAATAATTTTCTTATCAAATATTTTTTCTATTTAATATTGAACACTCAATTGTTTTTAAAGTAACAAAAATAAGACACAAAATACACAAAATAATAATAGTTTCGCTAAGACACACGTCTAAATATTTACTATGAACTCTGTCAATATTAAATGTCTTGCGATATTTAACTTGTCTCTTCTTGATAAACGTTTTTGTACTGATCCTTATCAATATACTATTTTATCAAATCTAAAAATTCATAAATGATAGTTTAATTGTAAAAATAAAAATGATGTATTACTAATACTATTTTTTTTATTGTTTCAGGTAAAGAACTACATATGCATTTTATAAGCTAAACTCTCTGGGTAAATCTGATTGTGATTGGTAAGTTTATTATGTGCAAAATTAAAATGAGCATTTTACACGTTTTTCCGTTGGTATAGTCGTTAAATGAACATAAAACATAAAAGTCACATTTAACTGTATAATCGCGACCTTTTAAAAAATGTATACGTTAAAGGCAAAGTGTGAATTTCAAAAATGCATACATTACCGAGGCAATGTATGCACTGGCAAATATGAACAATGTAGTTTCACTGTTCTGTGTTGGTCGAATTATTCAAAATTAATAATTTTATGTATTTAATAAGTATTTTAAACCTACTTTGTCCAACGCTAATTTTTTATTGGCCCTACGTTGGTTGTCAAACACGCTTGTTTGTCAAATTTAGCTCGTTAACGATGTAATTATCTTACGGAGAGTGCACACATTCCCTAGTTAAGGCATACTTTATCTAGTAAAACTATACACGAAATGTAGCATAGAAAGCTTTAATTAAAAGTTAGTGGCTACTTTGTCCAGTCATTGCATAATTTATGTAAAATATTTATTAGAAATAGTTAGGTTATTACGTTGCTAATGTTAGTCAAAAGCCAGTTTAATTTAACAAATTTATATAGTTCGTATTACACACAATGAAAAATAAAAAAAAAACACATAAAAAAATTATAAGAATGGTCAAATATATTAAATATGTCAATACCGATCAAGTATAAATCAATAAATTGTAAAAACGCATTACTTGCAAAAAAATACTATTTGCATATACGCGTTAAAAGCGCAATAAGCAAAAAATGTATTTGTCTATACGACCTGCAATAAATACAAATATTATGAACTACATATCTACTCAAACGTCACTCCCAAGTTTTTATGGATTTCGTCAATTTCTGTTTAAAACACCTCATCCCAAAAAATGTAAGAGAATTCCGGATCTGTAAAATGATACAACGTGACACTTGACGATGCTGAAAAGCAGTTGATTGCTCACTTAGCAACTCAACAACGACTTAAGTTTTGAAAAAAGAGTAAATCCGAATTTGTGGGAATACTCTGAAATATTTTAGGTCATCCGCATATAATAAATATTCCGAGTTATTAATTGCCGCATGTCTGTCGTTAATATTATTAAAAAGAGAGCAAAGGATTTAGATTGAATCGTTGTGCTACTCCAGAATGACCGAAATACTTATCGATGCGACTTGATACAGTTTCCTTATTTTTTCTAAATTTTGGAAACCTTACTTTTTACTTGCAAATGTTGTGGACAGGTTAGTGATTTAAAGAAAGAAAACGATTAAGTTTTTTGTTACACTTGATAGCTGTATAGTGGTATCAAGATAGGGGTAGTAAATGTTGGAGGGAGAGTATGTCCAGCATCTAGGGTTCTTGAGAAGCTTTGTCTCTTGCAACCAGGTTTGAGCATAGTCTTACGAGCTTGTGTTTTAGCACGTCCATATAATTTGTATACAAAACCTTGCTGTACGAGCATAATTCGTTCTAAAAATGCGTTTTTAATCCGAAACACTCGTATATCAAACATTTTTTTTCATTAAAAATAATTTAAATTAAAATGATAACTTATCAGTGGCCATAACAACATAAATATCTGCCATGTGCTGCAAAAGCCACTAATCATTAGAGATCAGATGATAAAATATGTACTGCTCGTAAAGCAAGATATTGTTAATTTAGTGTTATATTATTGAAACACTCCATGAGGTTTCAGTATGTTTTCTTAACCATACATTAGTATTATGTAAAAAAATCTTATTTTTATACATATATGTATGTACATATTGATAAGAAATAACCTTTCTTTCATAAAGGTTTTATTATTAGCAGCTAAACAAGAGATATAATACATGTTCGAGTACTAAGTTATTATGTAAAATATTCAAAGTACTCGAGCTTTTAAATTTATGAAAATGGCGTGTAGCATATTTTAGCATGTTATAAAACCTAGTTTAAAAGATTTACTGTTTGAACAACTTTTAAAAACATTCTGTATTTTATAATGCTTACCTTATCGATACAACGAATGCAGAGTATTTGTTCGCGTCTTAGCGTTTCAGCTGCATCTCGGGGTTTCTCCATCGCCTCTTTGAGCAAATAAAACTACGACAAAGCGGCAGCTGCACAGACCGGAAGATTAAGGGCTTTCTCCTATAGAACCTTAAACTATTTTTCATTGAACTATCGCCCCTGTTCGCCGAGACGCCAGAAGCCAAAGAATAAGTGTTTCCACCACTATCGCAAGTCCACTCGCTTCTCTATCGTGGACACTCGATCAGGGATCCGTTTTGCGGGAGGTAAACAAATCTGCTGCCTACGGATACACCCACTACGAAGTAGATAAGGCGTCGAAGGAGATAAAGAGGAGGACGGGTGAACGAGGACAAAAAAGCCAGAGAGGACTAAGAAGAATCTCCGCCCGTAATCTCGATTTAGTACCTGCGTATCCATCTGTGCTTAAAATACGTACCGGGTGGGGTAAATGCTTTTAAAATTTTAAATGGATTAATTAAAAATTGTTAAGCCCTTTAAATTTGGAGTATAATGAAATAAAAAGTCACGTAATGAGTCAATTATAAATTTAAAATAAAATGAGAGTTTTAATTCTATTCGGTTATATTTGTAAATCTGTGTGTGGGATAAATCCGAACTTAGCACTTTTTACACGGTCAATTGCGACTATCCGGATCTTGCATCTAAAAGAAATCTAATCTGTTGGTAATCTAGCTAAAGATCATCTGTGTGTCTGATGAGCTTTGACTATCAACATGATTAGAGTAAAAGGTTTTTTAATACCTGCTTTTGACAAAAATATTTTTTATTGATTTTTTAAACTAAGGATTTAAAATATAAGTTCCTAGTTATAATGACTTTAAGACAAGCTCAGAAGCATTAAAAAATTATTTCCTGGGTTGAGAGGAAACCCTTATATGATCACAGCACCTATCGTCCATCTTTATTCTAAGCTTTTAAGCGTTTCTTAGGAGTCCCCCATATATATTTATAGAATTTTTAAATCATCTGAATTGTTTCACTCGCACATTATGTGCGTTTGTGTGTGTATATGTTTGCTTAATAGCGATACTCGATGGAGACGCTTTGAGCGTAGTTAACTGCGCCCTTGGGTGCCGTAATCTTCTTAACTCGCTACTTTAGAAGGCCGTTTACAGTTTTGCATCGGTTAAAAGTTTATATAGATGAAAGACAAATCACCAATAACTACGTTTAATTTATAAGGCGAAAGAATTAACTATTTAGAGAAATACTCTATGACTTAAAATATTTTTGAGAATACTAAATATAATAGATTTTATAGCAACATAATATTTGATTATTTTTTCATATTCTAACACTACCTAAGGAGATTTTTCTGACCCTTCTAACATTTACACTTACGTACTTTTCGAGGTTCAAGGCTTCAGAACTTAGGCTAACCCTATTTCAGACTATTAAAAATGACAAAAGCCGCCGCTTCCCTATTCCTCCGGAATCTAGACTTGAAACCGCTTTAGATACAAACCACGTTATAAGTTGCTGCTGAAAAATTTATATTAAATTGACTTTTTATTTTTAATGCCAATCATTGTAGTTCCTAAAATAATTATTTATGTTACGATATATTGAAATGTTTTTTTTTAATATAACATACTATATGTAGTATATCAAAATATTATTTTTAAATAATTATATATTATTCATTAATATAATAATATTTAATAATTACTAATTATCTACTTAAATAATATAATTTTTACAGAATTTATGTGCTCTAAAATTCTCATTTTATTTATAAAAAAATAAAGCCATTTAAATAAAGCGTAAATGTAGGTACATACATATGTTTTTTATTTATTATGCACTGTAATTTTAATATTTTTATTAGATCAAATATGCTAAAAAAATACAAAAAGTAATAATAAATAGCCTAAAGCAAAAATAAATTTAATTAAGTACACAAATAATATAAATAAAAAAGGTATTCAAAATAACAATATATGTGCCATGAAATATATTTTAACGTGTTTAAATATTTATTTATTTGCGCAAGAGTCAAAAATTAACTTAAAATTGTTAAAAGTATTACGCAGAATAAACCGGTATGAAAAGTAAAATACATTTAATCCGTCTGTTTGTAAATATTGAACGTAAAATCTTCTCGTTCAGATTATACACGTGTTCAAACAAAGCATTTTTCGAGTGTACATTTTACAGATTTACGATTAAAACTGAAAATTGTGCGATAAGAGGAAATAAATTATTTTCACTGAGTCACAGGAAAAGTTTTGCGAAGATAACCAATTAAGAGTTCAACTTTAACCTTACGACGCGAAAGTGAGAGCGAGGCTCGAGTATTTTCCACTTAATTAAAATTGGTTGTTAGATATTATATTTTTTCCTTCCATTATAATCACATTTTATAAGAAGCATGAATAATTTGGAAATTCAAATAAAAGCAAGAATGAGATATCACCGCAAGAAGGCACAAAGGACCTCCGCCTAAAAAGCTCCGAAGACTCCCCGTTACCCCACTCTTGAAAGTGTCCATCCATTAGAATAATAGAGTTCTAAATCATGTCTTCTTCTTTCGGCCTTTCCATGTTCACTCATGCAAAATGCTAAAACCTCCCCTCATTATGTATATTCTTTCACCTTAATACACTAAGTGCCTCGGCGAAGATCGTCGCGGTCAAGTAACGTCCGAAGTTTAAAATTATTTATTGTCAACATTAATAATTCTAATGCGCCTATGCTTTTACATAATGTATCACTATGTTACAAAAATTGCCATAATAAATACTAAATTTAAAAAAAAACCTAACGATCTAAATATAAAATCATTAAATTGTAATGATAGGAAAAATTTAATATATGTCAAAAATATATTTTTACCTAAATAAATCGAGCAGGTCGCAGTTTATAAACTCTCAATATTTGAAGTATATCTTAAATTTTTTATTATAAATCTACAATATCATAAAGTTTTTGTCTATATTCATACTCTTTAAATGAAACGTAGGTACTATCAAAGACGTCATTGCGGTCTCGTGAGAGTTTCTAACATGATTTCACGTGAATCCTGTCAATATTGTTCATTCACACATGAGCACACTTTGTGTGTCTTTCCTTTATTATTTTTTCCTTTTCATAGAAACACGCGAAGGCGACAAATTGAAAATGTACCTTTCTCGACACTTGTATACGTATATATTTCCATCAAACAGATACCCTGCTTGTATTACCATAATTTAACGTGCTTCAATATATGCGTATGGCTAAATTGAACTTGTTTAGGATTCATGTAATTTTTATTAGTTTCATGAAAAATTCAATCGTATAATAAAAATGAACTATAAAGGAATTTTAGTTAATTCAAGGTTAAAGACAATAAAATACCATAATTTAATAGCAGACGTTTTAAAACATAACAAGCCCTATTTTTTTCATGGCAAAAATATGTTATCATTTATTTTTTTAATGACAAATACTACTACTATAAATATAAATATATAAATTATTAGGCTTTAATTACACTGTATTTTTTTTTTAATTATGAAGAACTGATTTATATTTTTAAAATAAGTTTTTCGTTTTATTTTGTATAGTTATGTTTGTGCATAACATATACTATTTTTAGCAAATACCGTAAATTACCATATACTATTTTTATTCTAACCACTTGATATTTAATCTGACCCTAAATAATATAATTATGACCAGGCTGGTAATTAAATTTTAACCAAGATTTAATTTTTATTTTGAGCCAAGGTTGATTTAATTCAGACCATTTAATTTGTTCCCAAAATTAGTGCCAAAAGCATCATTTTAACATTTTTCGACGGTCAAAATGTTTGGTGTCGATGCCGACCGTTCACCTTATGTTCTTAATCTTACCAATGAAACTTTGTCTAAATAAGTAACTTTTGTTAATACATAAAATATTATATTAATTTTTCGCCTAAACCTAATATATTGATTAATAAAATATGTATCATGGAACGCATTGAAAAAAATTAAGTACTTGGTTAATGCAAAAATGTTATATGATTTAAATAGACCATATTTAAAAAAAAGATGACCAAATAAGCTTTAAAGCAAATATATTTTTATAAAAAAATCGTTTTATATACAGATAAATAGGTTTTTATATAAAAAAATATGTACCTAAAATATACACTGTTTTTTATGCATCATTACTATGTTTTATTTACAAGGTCTTTATTTTTAGATGGTGTTGATTTTGTATCATAAAATATTTTAAATCTTTTTTCTTTGACAAATATGTATTTTAAAATTAACTCAATTCTGCAAGTTTACTTTATAACTAAATATAAATTATTGCTTTTAAATGATTAAATTTATAAACACTTTATCAAAACCATTTTAATCTCATACTTGAATAAAAATATTTTTAATAAATTTTCATGTTTGTTTTAAATTTTAAAATCTGTGAAACAAACTAATCTACGTTAATTTATCACTTTCAGATTAATTTTGTAAATCTTGATTGATATCGGGAACATATTGTGGTTGGTGCATTATTTCCTAATAAATTTTTTTAGCAGTCATATTTATGACAAGTGATCATAAAAACATTTATATGTCCATTCTTTGCCATTTAATTCATATGGAATTTGAAAATTATGGCAATGTTTTTTTTCTGGTATTGATGAATAAGTATACTGCAGTTTCTCTGCCAATTCTTGATCATTATAATAACACTCAATTTTGCAGATTTATCTTTGAGTTAATCCATGGAACAAAGCTTGTATAATTACCCTTCAATAAGAAATATCATAATTTTTAGCTACTACTCTAGCTTTAATCTCTTAGTTCAACCACAAATAATGATCACTTTAAACAACAATTTAGTAAAGTATTTCATTAATAGATATATGTTTTTAATTTGTACATTACACGAATTCTTTACTAATAATTGAAACATAGTTTAAAAAAATGTTTGCACCGTATGTAATATAAACAAAGGACCAAATAACAACGCAGCAACGAGTTTATAATTAAGACTCGCGAACCCCACGTAGGCATAGTTTGCAAATTACCGAATTACAAAAGCACAGGGCCGGTCGTTGGGAAATAATTGCAAAAATTGAATTAGGGTGCAAAAGCGCGCCGCAGTCACGCGGGCAATTGGCACTTTCCACTCTGAACACTTTGGAGTGCTTGCCCGTGAATACGTAACAAGTTATAAAATTGTAGTTAATAATTCGCAATAAAAGGACCCGTGTCAGTGTTATCGTAGTTAACACTAATTGAATTAATTATAATTTATGCCCCCGCGAAAGGAAGGCCCTGCGGGTAAAAAAGGGTCATGGCTGATCCACTTCGCGAGATACCAGCACCAATTAAGCTTTCACGCCTTTTCAAAAGATTTTCTCTGCAAATATATAAAAAAAGCTACTGGTACAAGTTGAATTGAATTTCATGAAATCACATTTTCAAATGGTATAGGTTTTAATTCCATATACATAAATTTGTATAATATAAAAAGTAGAATCAAAGCAAGATGCAGAAATAATTTTTCTTTTTTCCCTCACGGCTCTACAACCAGTGGCTTTATCCGTTGAATTTTTTCACCTTTTCTGATCCGTTACCTTCCACTTCAAATTTCTTGTGTATAGCGTTTTTACATGAACATTTGGCATTCTCATCAGATGTCTAGCCCACCGTAGTCTTTTAGATTTGCAGAAGGGTAAGATGGTTTATTTTTGTACTGTATATAACATCTGCTTCCTTGGTTGAACCAAATATTGTTCTCTAAAGTTTTCTTTTAAATACTCTAAACTGGCATTTTTATCCCTTGTGTGGTTGTCCACGTTTCACTGCCATATGTAATGATGGTGCGGATAATGGTTTTATATAGAGAGTATCCGCGAACGCAAGATCTTGGAACATGCATAGTAACATTTGTTTTCTAGAAGGATACGTTTTCTTAATTATTTAATCAATAGATTTCGAGCATTAAGTGAAGATCCTAATAATGTAAAAATATTCACGCCCTTGTTCTGTGTTTTCTCACTTAGATACTATCTGACTGATCATAAATTATCTCTTTTTCTGGTTTATCTTCAGCCCATATTGATGAAAAACATTTTTTTTGCAATTACTTTTTTTTTGTAATTACTTTGGGATGTATTATTATCTATATATCCATTTATACTTAGATTTTTAGTCATGACTTTCATCACCAGGTTAAAAACGAGTATAGATAATATTTGTCTGACACTATATTGCAAACTCTCTTGTATATTCATTTTATATATAATATTAACTACTGCTTTAGAGCCTCTTAGTATTGTTAAAACTAATTTATCTGGGATGCGTAATATTTTATAAACATATAGCATTTATTTTCTATTACAAAAAATAATTTTTAACCCCGCAGATTGATTTTATTCATCCCAGAGATTTAATTAGTTATTAATTACCAAGTATTGCTTGCTGTTTACTATTTTAATAAACTTCTAATAATTATATTTGTCTCAAAAATAGCTTTCATATAATATTAAGATGTTTCATTAAATTTTTTTTCTCACAAAACAATATTTAATTTATATACTAAATCTGTATTTTAAATAAAAGTTTACTTTAGTGTTTAAATCATCACCTGTATGTGTGAAAAAATAAATATTATGAATTATTTTAATTACGATTTTACCTTTGTTCTATTTTAATACAAGAATATAATATTTGTTTTATTTTTTAATTTGGTTGTCACATTATAAAGATGCTGTATTTAGTTTATTTATTCATAAATATATTAAATAAGCATAAAATTACTCGCGAAATAGTAACTTTACTCTTTTATATCGAAATAAATTTTTAATTAAAAAATATGTATTTTTGCGATCAACTTTAATAAAATAGCGTATCGTGTATATTTGAAAGCTTAATAGAAAGTTTACATTTATCGTAATTTATAGATATTGAATAGAATTTTCATTAGTTATTAACAACAAAAGACCTTCAACGTCGTTAATTTTAGACTGATTTATCTATTAGAATAAGCCCACATTTAATTCGCATTATTATGTGTGGATATAATATGAATATCGTCTTTCATGCACTGTTTTAGCCTTTATTTGTGACTATTTTAAGCTTAAACATTTATTGTTCTTACAGACCTAAATCACGTGAATTCAATAGTGTGTGATTTGCTTAACAAGCTGTGAAGCTTGTTAAGCATATATTTTATAAAAAAATATCATCCATTTTTTTTATTAATGTAACGTTTATAATATAATACACATTATTATTTTTAATAATAAAGTTTCGCTTCAACAGCACACATTGAACAAAGAGACATGCCATTTCCTTTGAAAAGTAAGATTTTAATTAATGATATCTGCCTTTGTCAGGATTTTTGGTGGAAATTAAATTAAGATCGAACGAACAACTCTGCCGAACGAAAGCGCTTTATTCAGATCGAGACTTAAGCGATTAACTATAGTGTAATGAGTTGTATTGAACTCTTGAGATCGTCTATCTTATTTACAAGAAATAAATTAGTGAAAATCTCTTTTTCAGAACATTCTTTTATCAGACCCTATTCATGTGTGTTTTATTGAGGAAAGCAAGACTATACATAGTAATAAAGTGTGATTAAATTAGTGATAATTAGTGTTGTAATAAAATCAATTATTGCGTACAAAATTTGGCTAGATAGTTTGATATTTATAGTTACAACTTCTTTAAATTTCAAATGCGCAATATTGCGGTACACGATTCTGAATATTCAGGACCACCTAGCTATTGAGTCATTTTCATCAATCTGGGTGATTCTGAAGTTAAGGTACAAATAAATGTAATTGATAAAACTAATACATTTACGATTCTGCCTTAAATAATATTTTTGTATTTTTATATTTAATTTATATTTGGAAATACTGCCACTAAATACATATTTTAACAATATGGCTTTGATTTGCATAATTAATAACTTGATAATAAAAAAATATTTTGATTATTATTTAAAAGTAAAATTATTATTGTTGATTTAATTTTTTATATCAATTAAAACTAGATAAGCATGTTATATTTTAATTTTAAAATGTATAATACGTAAGTTAAAGTAAATAACTTAAGAGTAAGAACTAAATTTAATCATTAAATATTGATAGTAAACATTTGTATTTTTGTTATTAAAATTAAAAGTTTTAATAGTTCCTAATAAAAAAAATTTACAACAACTTTTAATATATCATGTTTATATTGCAAACAAAAAGTTTTTAAAAGTTGATATAAATTTTGTTTGAACATTTGTTGCAAAACAATATTTTTTACTGATGATTTATAATGAAAACTTAATTAAAAAAATATTTAATATAAAATATACTATTTTATGGCAACGTCACAAATGAGCGCGGACAAATGGGCGAGCGTCAAAAGAGCGCTGCATTATAAGCGCTGCGTCATAAGAGCGTTTACCAAAGTAGCGCTGTAACAAAATAGCGTGCGTCAAATGCGCAGACAGCCATATGAGCGTTTGACAAAAGAGAGCACGTCATAAGAGCGCAAAAATACTTTGAGAAAATCAAGTAATGAATATTTTAGGAATTAGGTATACAAAATATATGTAAATATTGGGAAATTTCAAAAAATAAAAATTCACGAGATATAGGCAGTAAAATTAGTATTTTATGTGCCAGAGCGTAATGACGATTAAAATGATTAGTCAATAAAAACATTATTATTTAATAATTATTACGTACATACTCAAGTATGGCTCCCCATCCCTATACGTACGATATACATATATTTTTATTAAAACGAGACGCTGGTTTTAAATTTATCATTAGATTTGTTCTGTAATATTTCATTAAATTGACAAATAATTGTCGACTCGACTAGCAATAAATGCGTACAGTTATAGGGCAGGTATATTAATTATATGCGATAAATAAAATATAATATTCAATTTTCACAGCATCGCGGTTGGATTTCGGCTTAAAAAATTGATGAAAGGAACACGAAATTCACAAAAAAATAGTTTAATCGTAATCGCGGAAAATTTAGGTCTCTAGTAATAACAAATAAAAACTAAATATCAGACTAATAAAAGAATCATAAAGGTTCACCAATTACTACTTTGAGTCTTATTATCGTAAACATAATTTTAATTTTAATTTTAGTATTTAAAAAACCGTAAGTAACTTCCTTTTTAATAATTATACAATATGATTAAATTGAATTCAGCAAAATGAATGTTTTAACTATAATTAGATTTTAATAATATTTTTCATATTAATAAACTTGAAATCTTCGACATTATACTTTAAATAGGTCAACAACAACAGCAAGGTGATCTTCGCGTCACTCCCGCATTAAAAAAACAAACAACTTGCATTAAAATAATTCGAATTAGAGATAAATATTTTAAAAATAGACAAAGAGGTGAATGACATTTGTTATTTTTAATGAAGCATAACCTTGAATTGTCTGGATGCATCTAGAAATATTAAAAAAAAACACCAGTAGCTATGCGACCGCGGTCGTAAACGGTCGAATAAATTGTTTTGTTACATTTTTCTCGAATAAGTGTTCTCGTTCATATTTTTTTATAATAATATTCGTTTCGATGTTTTGAATTATAAAGTAATGTTGAGGATTTTACTAGTTTCATAACCCTTATTATAATACGTATGTTTATTGTAATCAATTTGCTAATATTTGAAAATATATTTCCTAGTTTCAACCATTCTTCCATTGATCGCTAATTTACGGCTAGAGTGTTTGAAGATTGCAATTAAATTCATTCGTCGATTTAATGAATCTAATTAATTTCTTTTCCAGACGAAGGTGGCTAAGCTTTACAATTTTTTTTCTTATCTTTTTCTTTCTCATTCCCTCTTTTTGTAGAGCAATGAGTATTAAAAATTTTCGTGGCGTCATTTATCGCCGAAATCGCCGAATGATAATTAGGCCACTCTCCGCCGGAACTACGGTCTCTGTCTAATGAAATACCGCGGCAAAAGTCCCAGGTGTTTTTAAAACGGGGGTGGTTGGGTTCTGGGGGTTGATTTTTATGCATATTCATGAAAAATTATATAAACTTTTGCCCAAGGAGCATTTCTAGTTAATTGCATCGTCACTTCATTCGAGCGGCCCGATGATCATTTGGGAATATTTAAATTCATAGCCAAAGTTTTTCAATACTTGAGAGGCTTTGCATGCGAATGTTTATAAAGTATTAGTAACAATTAAATTAGAATTCCAAATATAAAGGACTACTTTAAAGCAGATTTTTAAGTAATGACTTGCCCATTATATTTTTTTATTGAAGGTTAGGAAATTTACAAACAATAATTATATTAAAGAATAAAATAAAATCTAATCAAAAAAAATTAAAATATCAATGATTCCCTTAATATTGAATTTTTAAAACAAGCATTTTAATATTTGAATTAAAAATTAGTTTTTATACTAAATTTTGAGCTAACGAAACATATATTTACTTTAGACATATTGCATTTGACTTTTTTTATACATAAAAATCTGTCTTAGTATTTTGGTTATTATGTCAAAATATTTTTTTATGTTCTTCATAGTTTTAACTTTTATTCTAATTTAATTTTCAAATTTCAGAACTGTTTAATTGTATTAAATTCAATTGTAAAATATTTATTAAACTGAATAATTTAAGTTTTACCAGAATAATGTTTTAGTGTCCCCATACATTTTTAATTTTGTTTTAAGAAATCGATAACTTTAAGTACACTGCATTGGCATACTCTATTATTGATATTTTATTCTTACTATTACTTATATTTTCTAAACATTTTACAGTGTTTTTTCTGTTTTTATCAAGTTTACAATCACAAAGTGAAATAAAACATTGCAGTTATTAAATATCCGAATACTTATATGAAAATAGCAATATAAGATTTTGTAGTAACGTGTGCTTTAAATTCACAATCAATAATGCCCATTTTTACAATAAAATGGCAAAGTTATAGTATGCTCACAAAATATAAATTTAATTCAGTGTACATATTTTAATTCAGCAGTAAAAAAATTTCACTGAGGTCTCCATAAACAGTTGTTTATGATACAAACAAACCCCTCTATGTACTATGTTTGAGATTTATGCAAATTTTTCTATGAAATATCTCGCAGGATCGTGGGTTTATATATTATAAATTGTTTTTCGCTTTCTCTTCTCCGAGCATTCTGTTGAAACATCGACGGTTCCGGAAAATATCTTTTCCGCTCGGTGTTGCTAACGCAACGTTCATTTTCCCAATTCTCTCTGTAAACTTCCTGTCCCGATTCGGAGGTACTCAACAAAATAAACAATATATCAGTGATTTGTATACGGTGGCACGCGGGACTGTGAATTCTCTCCTTTTAACACCCAGCTACACCCGCATGGCGATTTATACAATATCCATTTCAGCACTTGCCAAAACGAATACGTTTTATTATTTTTCAAAGGAACTTTTCCAATCGAACATATTTTTAAAATATTATTACTTTTGGATTTATCCATAATTCACTCAATAAAATGCTAGAAATATAGTATAATAAATCACAAATAAACAGTTTATAGTCTGAGCATTGTTAGTCGCGCGTATTCTATGACATTAATTGATATTATTTGCTGTTCAATTATTAATGGGTTAAGCTGATCTGTCTATAGAACATTAGATTTAAAATAAATTGCTGAAAAGTATAGAAAAACATTGCGTAATGCCTTTAATATATTGTATTTTTAATTTATTACGATATTTTTAAAACTATTTATATGAATATCATATGATCATATACCATAAAATTGCTTGTTTAATACAACATAAATATTTTAATAAAGATATCCTTTATTATTTTTATTAATCTTATTGTCAATATGTGAAATAAATTTCTTACTGTTGTTATTGAGACTTGTAATTTAGTTTACTTATTAAACAAAACGATTTTTTTTGTAATAGGTACTCATTTTAGAAAAGCTCCTCGAATATCTTAAATATTTTTTACGGTCTAGATCTCTAAAAAATAATACAATTTGGCATTTATCAATGCAAACACACAAATAGTCTTTAAAAAAATAAGTTTTTATGATTTTAATCAAAATAAATTAAAAATATATTGTTTAGTATATTTATTATAAACAGTTGTGGAACATTTTTTAATGTTTTACTATAAAGCATGTTCTCTTTTAAGTATTACAATTTTTAATAACAATGTAATGAAAAATGTTAATAAATATATAAACCTAAAACATAAGTTTACCTTAATGTCAGTGTATAGTTAATAATATATTTTAAGATTGATATTTAAACATATATAAATATATTTCAATTTATATGCTATTTTATAAATCTTAATTATATACTAACAAAGCAACAAATTCTAATCTACTCTAGAGTCGTCTTTCAAACTATAAAATTCCTTTTAAAAAGATGATATACCCATTCGAGATAATTCGCTTCGACTAGATTTTTGAACAACAACGCAGTCATGCCCGTATTTCTTTAAGCTTGAACCTTTATATTTTCTAACGAAAAAAAAGAAAAAATCTTCGTCTCAAGTGACTTATATACGTCGAGACGTTCTACATTTCGTTGAAAATAAGCATATTAAAAGACTTTGCAGTCAAGAGTAGCTACAGATGAAAAGAAGAGCGGCGAATGTTCGTATACATATATATAAAAAAAATATATGCGCAAAAAGTAATATTCGCGAATATATTATAAAGTGCTTTCCGTGAGTCTTGCCAAGCAATGTATATTGGCTCAATGCCCGTTGATAATACAAATATATTTCATATTTTCGCATATACATTCATTTCAATTGTGTGTTTCTTCCCTGTAAAGATATTATAATAACCGATGGGGATAGTCGACAAGGGGAAAATTTAATATCCTGAATTAAAAAGGCGCTGAAGTTAGCTAAAAAGTGCGATGTGCGACTTCTTTTAAATATATAAATTTACACTTTCATAAAAGAAAACTTAAAATAAAATTTGCTTCAACAATTGCGTTTTATATTTTATTAGATTAAGTTAAAGAAACTAACTTGTTTTGGAATTCACCATTATATCTTTAAAAAGAATTTCTAAACAACTAAAAAAATAGGCATAATTTGTAATTATAACGGCTTTGTACATTAATTACAGTAAACATATGAGATAGTAACTCTATACATGTTTAGCTTATTAGGGCACACAAAATTTGATTATTAACTTAATGAAAATTAAACTAAATTTATAAAAGTAACCAAGTTAATCGTCTACTCGGTGATAGTGGATAGCAAACAAATATTAATTTAAAATAAATGAAATATTTTAATTAGCTAGAGTTTAATTAGCTAAGAAAATAATAGGTTCACTAATAAATAATAAAAATAAATTAGTTCATATCTTAGTGATACCAAGATTTAGAATAAACACATTTGAAGCGAAAATTTTTTTTTTTCATATTACTATAGATTTTAGTTTTTTGTCTTGTTCTTTCAATGAGCTTTTATTCTCAATTTACCTTGCATTATCAATGACAATAAAAAAAGTCACATCGACAGTCTAAATGTAATGACAAAAATTGACTTGAGAGATCTCTTATGGTAATTTCATATTACTTCACAAGCGAAGCATCTGTAACAAATATGCGCTGGAATATGAAAATGCTCTTAAAGTGTAAAAGATATTTCTCTCCAATTGCTCATAATGTAAATGCTTATAAACAAATTATATAAAAAAATATCTTATAGGATTTCGGCAAAAACGCACATTACCATATCGAAGCCCGCACATCAGCGCTCCAAAATTGCGCAAGTGTCACAAAATTTTCGCGTCAGCCGCACTTAGAGACGAGAGCCAGCCATAAATAAGCATAATCGTGCACAATACATCACGCTTAATGATCCAATTATAAAGAAGAAAATCCCCTTCTTGGTAATTACGATAAGTGGCTATCAGTAGATAATTCCGTTAACGCGCGGATTTATGGATTTTTCAACGCGGCGCTCCTTTATGGAATCTTTCCACATAATTTACGGCCTTCCAGAAGAATTTTTCGAGTCGGGATGAAAAAAATATATACACATACGTATAAAGTGCTCCTTGCCGCACTCTCGTGCTCTGCCTTCTGCTCGCTTTCGTGACGTTCGTATAGAGCAGGGGTAGCCAAACTAAACCCCGCGGGAGACTTTTTACTAAAATTATTGACAGCAATTCGTAAACATGCTTCCAAACGTTCACCCGTCAAGCAAGAGCGATGTTTTGTCTCAATTATATTCACGTGAATCTATGAAAAAATGACAGTATTTTTAATATATTCAATGTGCTTATTTTAGAATCAATGTCAATGTAAATTGCAGAATTAATTAATTCAACTTTTGCGTGATATAAAAATTCATTATGAAAGTTATATTTATATATTTTAAATTATGTGCATAAAAAACTTGTGATGATTAATAAAAACTAATTTAAATAATTGGTTTATATCATGGAGCTAAGCTAAAAATACCGAGGTAGAGCGGCGGCAGAGGGATTTATTCGATTGGCGAGGCAATTAATATAGTGGCTATATTATATATTATTGCTGATCTGTAACCACACATTTGCTAAGATATCTAACAAAACTTATATTTACATACTTTTAATGATTGCAAGTAATACTTCCTGTTACGGTCGTTTTTATTAGTCTCGTATTTTTCTTACTGGTACAATATTTTACAATAATTAAATATGTGACGCGAATAACGTTATGAGTCTGAATTGAGATTTTTATTAAATAACGTTATATAAGATATAAAAAAATATTGAATTTAAAAAATGTAACGTTTTTATTAAAAGACCACTAATATATTAAATTTTAAAATGATGTATTAGTAGATAAGTTTTTGACAAACGTTGTAAACGATCCATAGGTACTTGCTGTCATACAGTAAAACAATGTTAAAACATCATAACTTACGTTATTCTACAATTGAAAAAGTTCATTCTTACCAAATTCAATCACGTGTTATATAGATACCAATTAAGTATGAAAAATCTTTCTAATGAATAAATTGTGAAATAGTATAATATTATAAAAAATCAAAAATAAACCTACGTGACTTTGTAAATTAATTTTTCACCTCCTGTAAAGTTGACTATTTACGTATTTAAGACTTACAACGTTATTTACGTCGCATATTAAATGTAATACTTCTAGATCCATTTTTGTATCTAACTACAAATTTAAATCATAGTCACAGAAAATGTTTTAAAACTTTAAATAACAATTATACATTAAAAAATCTGTTCTTTTATTTTAATAATAATAAATTTGTATTTTATTTTAAACATAAAATTACTTATTTTAAAGCATATTATAACTTTAATTAACTACAACTGAAGCAAGTCCAATTAAATCTTTTTTCTAACGCTAAATTTAGCATTTTTTTCTAAATAAAGCAAGTAACGTTAAAATATACATTCTTTACAACTCCGTAATAACGTTTATATTTTTTAAATTACGTTTACGACTCACATACTTTTACCTTAATTGTTTTGCTTTTTTTACCGTTCCCTTAATAAGAATTCTATTTTTGTAATTTATATTTGTATTGTAAAAACACAGTTTATAATTTTTTATTTAGTACGAAAAGGTTAGACATAGGTCGTATTTAACGCATGTATTTGATAAAAAAATATGTTTAAAAGTCAATTATTAAAATTTAGGATTTACTTACACATTTTATTAATGAAATGTTTATAGGTTAGCAGATATACTTATAACATTAGATAGTTGAAGCCAAAAAAATATTTTCATCATCTCGGCGGATATATTCTAAACAAGTCTTCTTTTACTATTTAGGTGTGACTTTTGAAGAACGGAAGTCTAGCCTCACAGCAAATCATTAAATATGCTCGGTTTTATCTTAAAAATGCGCGCTACTTCAGAAATACTTTAGTATTACGCACTCTTTATGACGCTTTAGTCAGAGTCTAGAATTTTTTATTTTGCTTTTATTTTTAATATTAAACATTTTTACTCTCTTTATTTTTTTCTATTTTATGTTTTTTAACAAAGATACGATTTTTTTTATTTTCTGAATAGCCACCATTTCGAAACAAAATAGTGAATATAGCTGGCTAACAAATATATGTGAAATGTTGACAAGGTTTATTTTTTGACAAAAATTTATGTTGATATAAGAAAAGCAGCGGAAGTTATCGTGTCCTTAATTTTGGGTAAATTCCATATATAAACCTATTATTTTCAGGCAAAATGTGTTTTTATAATCAAGTTAGGTTGAGTTGTTATGCTACGATTTATCGTAGCATAACCTAACTATCGTAGCATACCCTAACACAGCCTAACTCAAAAGATTTTTGTTTAAGGAAAATAAAAATGTATGTACACGTGTTCTCAATTTTATACCTTCAGGTGAGGTGGTCAACAGGGCGGTGCAACGGTTGCAAGGCACCTAGACTGCATATTATAAGGATGTCCAATTTAAAAAAAAATGTTGAATTGATTTTAAACTGCAACTTCTTTCTATACATTTATCTACATATAGAGACGGTGCAACAAGTGCAAGGTACCCAGGTTTCACAGTATAAAAAGTTACAAATAAAAAAAATAATTAATAATTTTTATAAAATAATCAAAAAATTTTTTAATTTTTTTTAATCAAAAAATTAGTTTTTGAAAAAAAAAATTTTTTTCAACAAAAAAATAATTAAAAAAAAAATTTTTTTTTTGTATATTTTTTTTTAAATTGGACCCCCTTATAATATGCAGCTTGGGACCTTGCACCCGTTGCACCTACCCTGCTGACTGCCTCTTTGTGTACCTGAAAGTATAAAATTTAGAACACGTGTACATTTTTATTTTTCCTTAAACAAAAATCTTTGAGTTAGGCTGTGTTAGGTTATGCTACGATGGTTAGGTTATGCTATGATAAAACGTAGCATAACCTAACTCAACTTAACTTAATTCCTTATAAAAATACATTTTGCCTGAAAATAAATAATAAGTTTATACATGAAATTTACTCAAAATTAAGGACACGATAACTTACGCTGTTTTTATTATATGAGCGTAATTTTTTTGCCAAAAAATAGACCTTGTCATCATCTCAAATATATTTGTTAGCCATCTATATCTACAATTTTGTTTCAAAATGGTGGGTATTTAAAAATAAAAAAAATCGCATTTTTATTAAAAAACATATAATAGAAAAAAGTAAAGAAAGTAAAAATGTTTCGTATTAAAAATAAAAGTAAATAAAAAATTAAAAACATATTTTTTTACATTTTTGTCGCATATTTGTTTTCAAGACACGATCACACTTTTGTATTACCAATTTAAAAAAAAATAGTATTTATTTTTGCTTATTTTGTTATTAATGTTATTTTTTAATTTTTGTAATGAAAATTGCGACACTTCTTATAATTTATAGGCTGGCACAAAGTATTCGCTACAAACGAAAAAAGATCAAAATATCCGTTGTTATGAAAACATATAACGCATGCAGCTGTTTCTAATCTTTTTAATCTCATTATGACTACAACGCTTTTTATTGTTTTTTTTTTAAATAAGAAAACGCAATAATTTAAATTGTATTAATATGCTTTGGAGTTCATTATAATGATATTTTATTATTAGCTCTTTCTCTCGTATATGTATTTTAGAAAAACATCACATATTTGCATTGAAGATTTACAAAAAAAAAAAAAAAATACTTACATCAATTAAAACGATTACAAATTATTTATGTTTATGATTATTTCAATTTTTAATGAAGATTAGTCTTAATAAATCTATGACTGCTTAGAATTTATAGAATAGCATTAATCTTTTAAAAATATTGTTAAATAATTTGAAAAGGTTTATTGAAGTATTTATTATTAAAGACTTTTACTTTTTGATTACAATTGATTACAATCCTTACAAGTCAACAAGATAATTGGCGTTGAACGCAGCCGTCAGATAAATAAGTATTTTGCACAAGGATTTAAATTTGTTTACATATAGGATAAAACTTTAAAGCCACTTGTATCCAGTAGACTTACTAATTCGCCTCGAGTTCCGCTGAAAGTTTGCTTAAAAAAAATGTAAAAAAAATCTCACGGAACGTGGAGCATCTCTGAGCTCCAAGGTCGCCATATATCGCTGCTCTTTACTTTTATTTATGAGCATATTATAACCAAGATATGTACGAATCTCAGCTACATAATAAATACGAGATAAAAGCATCTAAAAAGGCAGTTTTCAAAATAATACCACGGGTTACATTAACAATGGCAATGGACTAAGATATAGAGTATCTTAAACCAAATATTTGATTTATTATTAATTCGCTTTAATTATTAAAATAACATATTAGTAAAGTGAGATATTTTAATTTATTTTTGTAGCAATATCATATTTTCGAAATTTATATTTGTTAATTTTCTCAGTGAGAATTTTAACATCATTGAAAAATCACAAGCGGAAAGCGCTGTCGGAAGATTGCTTTCAGATTCATTACAAAACATTTCAGTGCTCGAAGAAAAAATTGTAATAGCTTTTGCCGGTAGTTCGTCGAACACGTATTGATGATAGCGTCGATACTCTCCGGTATTCCCGGCCACTCTGGTGCTCCATTCCCGGTTCTCCGATGATAGTGTTATAAATTTTAGTCTGTGACATTTCGAAATTACGTCCATTCAAGCCGGGTCTACATTTAAAAGTGTTGCCAGCTCTTATACACAAAAAAAAAATTAAATCGATACACGAGCTATCGTGCAAACGTGGATTGAATTTTTCTAACCTATCCTAACCTGAAAATTAGTTTAATTTAAAATAGCTTAAAGTTATAATGCATACTTAGATTCATTACTAATAAGATACTATTACATATAAGTAACTAAAAATCAAATATATACAATATAATAAACAATATATGTTATACTTTTCTAAATTTGCTGTTTTGCTCAATACCATAATTTTATTGATTGTCATTTTAATTGTGTGCACATCATATTTCTGTATACATTTAGTTAATGTATTTTATGTGATTTAATACCCAATACTAATGCGAAATTTATTACGAATTAATAGCAGCACTTCAATTGGACAAATTTGCATCCGCAACGAATATCCATTACGTTAGCTTTTCACATTCGCCCCAAAACCAACATGCATCATTAAGCTTTGAATCGATAATTGACACATAGCGTCGGAGAGCCAAAGAGCGATTCTCCTTTCAGCTTTCATCTATGCAGAATTAGGTATAACTCTTTTTTGGAGCTGTTGCATCTCTAACGGCGTGTTTACATGAAGCGTTATTGTATTATAATGACCGGGGAGGTTAAAATAATAAAAAAAATAAACCAGAAGAAAGAGGTCCGCGAACCAAATTTGCATCATAAATATTTATGTCACGATTCGGTGTACGAAATTTTATATTCGGAACGTGTGGCGAGTCGAGAGCGGAGGCCGACTGCAAACATTTCGTGTTTTATTAATGTTTAACAAGTTTTAATTGTTGCGAAATTTGCGTAATTTGAGTTCGACGGAAGGTCCAGTCCCGTTTGCTTGTATTGTGATTTTTTTTTTAAATTTAAACTGCCTCGTAAATAAATAAAAATACACTATAAAACGATAAAGTTTGTTGATGATAACTCAATAATTGACTTTGTGTGGTAAAAGCTCCAATCTCGACTGCATTGTTATTTTTTGAGACCACAAAAAATAATAAAAATACATAAAAATGCAATTTTAATGAAATATTGATTGTTCGTATATTTATATTGATTTTCTTTCTTTTCATTTGCCATTGTACTATTGATTTAACGCAAGTATTCAAACTAAAAAAATCTGTCCCGCAAGAGATTGTATCGTTAATGATGCAAGCAACGCAGATCAAGTACAAAATTTGTTTCAGAAGTAAAAATAAGCAAAATTAGAAAACTACATAAAGCATTAAGCAATAATATATGTTTATTGTATGTTTTTGATAAATTAGCAATGACTTAATTAAATAATGTTATTTAAATAAATTATTTATCTAATAGTGAAACCAAATTTTGTCAGTGATTAATTACATTAATAGAAGATAATGCAGAATTACGAATCGTAAACATTTTACTTCAATAAGTAAAGCCTAAAAAAAAATTTTTTTTTTTATTTGAAACACCAGAACTAAAAATAAAATATTTATTAAATATTTAAAATAAATTCATCTCTATTATTTAAAGACTTAAATAATTTATTAATGCTACTAAAACAATACTAATAATATTAGGAATTCCATTTTATTTTTAGAATTAGTATGATTTGTTAAAAATTTGTAAAAAAATATTTTAATAAAGAAGACAAAATATCAAATATGTCAAACAATTTGACTTGTGCTTATGTACAGTCAAGCCCCTAGAGATTAGGACCTTGTTATAGGAATACTACGTTATAAGGGACTAGGCACCCATAGAAAATTTGAGGTTAAGTTCTTTAAACTGTATTTTGTGAATTTAATGAAATCAGCAAAGCAATTTTTTTTTTCATTTTGATGTATTTATTGACCCTGTATTAAGTTTTTAAACAAGAGTACGTGCCCTATGTTCTTATTGCGACACACGTGTGAAGAATATCCTTGATTTTGTGAATGCCAGGGGAGTCAAACGCAATGCGTAAGCCTTCAATAAATAATATTAAAAGTAAATATAGATTATCAAATTTTTTCTGTAGTATGTTTTATTTAAGGATACTCAAAAACTTATTGATTTATATTGAAAACAAACAATAATAGTAGAAATGAATAAAAGTTAAGCATCTTAAATCATGTAATTATGCCTTTAATTACTGTCAGTGTCATTTGCTACTACGCTATATGGGGAAACGTTATAGGAAAGACTGCCGCATACGCTATAGGGGGGACCAGTTTATATAATCAAAATATATTTAAACGTGTAGAATTCAATATTTATTATTAAAATTATACTAATAATATTTTTGAGAGCATGTTGAATATGTTAAGTATGATTTTTAAGGCCAAGAAATAAAGTAAACGTCCAACTGGCACGCAGATAAAAAGCTACATTTTTATTCAATTTTCAAATTTTGAAATGGCGCTTTTTACTTTGAATTTACTGTTCTTTATATACACATAAAAAAAGCAAATGTCAATACTTAAATGCAGTACACGAAATTTCCAAACTAACAAAAAATTTTCATATTAACAAACTTTCTTTATTACCTATTTATTTATATATATTTTATTACCTCCTTCTCTGTAAACTTAATCTCAATAAATAAAAGATTTAACTGCCATTATGGCCCTAAAACAGTCTTTACCGTGAAAAGCGTATTAATAAAAAGAAAATAAATATTACTTAGTGAACCATAATTGTTTTTATTATTAATGCGTTTTATTGAAAATACATATATATCCTGTGATTATACTAAACAATTGTGTGTCAAATACACTTGTCCAGTATGGAGTCACATAGTTATTATTTTTATTAATGAAACTAAAAAAATATTTTCTTCATGTTATGACTTTCACGTTTTAACGTAAAACAGTATTAACTATGACGCTGACTCTTCTTATTAACTCTCAATATCAGATAAAATCCTAAGCTAAAATTTTTTAAATAAACCATATTGTAGTAGCATCTTTTACATACATATGACAAATATTTGATATTGTCACATGAATTTGCTTATTTAAAACTTACTATATAACCAATTTATCAGAACGAAAAACGATGTAATAATTTTATTTAATTCCAGCTTATTGTTGTATCGTTCTATATACATTTCATTTTAATCCAAAAAGCAAATAAATATGGCGCAGGATATTCCGTCACACTTCAGAATAAAACACGTGAAATGTTTCATGACTTGATTCCGCTCGCGAGCGTCATTAAAATACAGTGTTTTCGAAACGAAGGTTTTATTTATAAAGCATACACATAGGGCATATCGTCCGTAAAAGCCTTTCGCCAAATTCGCCCTACTAAAAAAAGTACACGTAAACGTATATTTGTATATCCATAATATATACACACGCGAACCGAATATCTTCACGTAAAATATACACCGTGCCGAGATTTATAAAGTAATGCATGTGTGATGTTACAAACAAAAAAATATATATGTAAAAAAACGAAAGACGAAAATCGGATTTGTTCAAAGTAATCTAGTCTCAGATGTACTATGATGGTTTGTGTTTGCTTAACTTCATAAGGTAATGTGCTCAAGTTTTATATTATATTATAAGGTAACGCGTAAAATAATTTAATGTTTATTGTAGTAAATAAATGTAAATGGAATAGAGGGCCTATATATCGTTTACGTTTATAATTGTTTTTTGCGCGATGTGATTTACGCTATGGCGTGAAACTAAATAACGAGAAATTTCAGCGTAGTGGATTCAATCTATTCATGGTGATTTCATTTGTGAAAGAATAAGTTTTTATTGTAAGAAATAATTAAAGGACGGTTCTAATATGATATTGCAAATACAATTATGAAATTTATATGTAATAATAACTAGATAATAATATAAACTTGAATAAACTTCTAAGCAATAAAATAGAACGTCAGCTTAAATGATGTACTTTGTATCTATACAGTAGTTTAAATACACGGAATTAAAAGCGCCTAATTTGTTGTTGACTACCTTGTTTTGATATTTATTGGTTAATAAATAGATGACAGTCTAAATTGTGATGTTTTATATAAAGTCACTATTATGATAATATAGTGTAATAAATCAAATACTGATTTTATTAAAATGTATTTAAATCAGTCTTAAGGGATAGTCTCGTCTATTATTATCTTTAATTGTTTTAATATTCTTTCTTTTTTATCCTGTATACAGTCGCTCTGTGTATTTGCCTAAGGCAGGAATCGTCAACATTTTCGAAACGAGACGCTAATTCAGTGAACGTCGAAAGATCGCATTTTCAAAGCGATAAAGTCGCATTGTGCCCGAGCTAATTAATTTAAACGTCTTATTGTGTATCCTTTGGGGGACGATGATAAAAGTGGCGTTTTCAAATTTGTTTTTTCTGAGACTCCATTGAGAGTTTTCTTTTTGATGTTTCGCTTTGTTTAGTTGGCGTCTCGGCATTGAGATATCGGCACGTTTCGCCCCTACGAAAATACGATAAAGTTAGGCAAGAAATGTTCAGACTGAGAAAAAATATAATTCAGTTAATTAATAATTTTCCAATTTATTTATATATCATATTTCAACTCCAGATTTACACTTTTATTAATTACTACAGTCCTACACTGTTTCATAAATTATAGTAGGAGCCCTACTCGAATGTATTTATGTATAGTTGTTAAATTTAATTTTTTTTTTATTTTATAAGCTGATAGATGGATCGACGCCATCGTTGTAACAATATTTTCGTTTCATACATAAAAGAGATTAATGTTAAACAAGAAACTTGAATAGAAAATAAATTTTCCATTAAAGCATTGACGTCGTCGAAAGTTTCATCGGTGTATTTCATTTTTGTTTCGATCGTCTTTTCCTGCCAAACGGTAATGGTGCTCATTTATAAAGAAAAAAGTCACGATCCGCAGTAGAGATAACATAAAATTGTATGTATTTTATTTTGAAAAATTAAATATTTAAATTAAAAAATGAGTTTAATATATTTAAAAAAATATATAAGCACTTAAATTAGGTATTTAAAGTGAGGCAATAATAAGGCGTAAGTTTATCGATGCGGTATGCGACACGGCATAAAAATAATCATAAAATGGAAAGTTTGCAAAAATCTAAGCTACACAGTGCGATGCGTACTCACTGAATATGTATAACCTAACATTATAATTTATGTTCAATAAATTTTTGTCATTAGTAATCTAATGAATACAGTACAAAAAATTTAAACTATCGCGAATCATCTTTTTGTTGCGTAAAATAAACATTCTTAATATTTTTGCTACAAATAAGTAATTCGATTTAAGAATAAAGTATCACGCTCATTGAATATGTATTATATTTCTCATAAACAAATATTATTAAATAAATGTTTTGTTAAGGCTAAGCCTTGACAAAATTAGTTAATTTTTTTATTATTATGTATTTACAAATCCGACCACCGTGACTCTACAGTTTTCCCCAGTGCGTCATAATATTAATAAATAATTGAAAATGCAAATGAGGTAAAAAGTAACTTCATGCATAATCGAGTATTAATTACGTTGTTATAATATTATTTTTATTTTTATTTTCAAGTTTAAAAAATAGATAACATATGTTATTAATATTTACTATGTGGTAGAAATACCAAGAATTGCGGGGTTCAAATGTACCCCACATAGGGATAGTAAAACTAAACTTAAAGACTTGTTTTACTGTGCTTAATAATATAAAATATTTTATTTAATACCACTGTTAGTTTCAACCCTTTAAGCAGTGAGTTTATAAACACACATCTGTTAGCATACACCGGGAGTGACTTAATTTTACATATTTTTCCATTATTATTTATAGTAATTATATAATAAAAAATTAGCAATTCTCAACGTTTTATTACTTTGATTTATTTTAGTACTTTTTTTAACTGAGTTTTAATAATTTATTTTAACACTTTTCTATTATCAAATTTCGTAAATTTATTTTACATATATTTTTATACATTATTTGACTTTTGTAGATTTTTTATATCATTTTAAGAACTCTTAATATTTTTGATGAGAAAATATAAAATATTTTTTGTAATAATAATTATTTCGTACTCTTTAATTTATCGATATTATTTTCTATATAAATCAATTACAATAAATTAAATTAATTTATTATTTTTTTAGTTATCTAAATATATAACTTGGGTATCTTAAAACAGTGAAAGATCGACCGCCGTACATGTACGGCGATACCGCTCAATGGGTATCTATATAAATTTAATTGATTTTAAAACAAAGTAAACACAATCATAAGTTTTTTATTGTATTTATTTAATTTTACTTGAACAAAAATTAAAACACTAGTCTTAAATAACATTTTAAATGAAAAATTTTACAATAATTGAAATGGTTTGCTATTTAAATTTTTGCGGATTTTTTTTATGGAAATCAAAGCATTTAACAACTAATAATAACTTTTGATTAAAAAATATAAGATATGCGCATATTAAATAAATGGGTTTTTAAGTGTCAATTCTTAAATTTGTATGTAAAAAAGAATAGCAAAAGTGATTCATACATACATTTATTTGCAATAGGCCAATAGATTATAAAAAACACTTAAGTTTATAAATAGAAAAGAGTACATCAAACTTCGTGTAATGAATATTCTATTGAGCTTAAAATAAACTAACAAGAAAACATTTTTTATTAAATTTATACATCGAAAAAAAAACAATAAAAAAGAGACGCAAAGAATTTCCTAACAAGATTACACATAAAAGTTATTTAAATTCGTGCAAATATTTATATCTGCCTTTCCATTTATTTTCATTTAGGATTTATATAAAAAAATAAATAAGAAAATATTAAATACACTTTTAAATATTTTTTCAAATCAATTAAATTTGTATTATAAAAAATATAAGTGATATATTTTATTATACCTATTTTTTTAAATATACGTGTATATATATAAACTTTATATATGATAATAAGAAATATTCTAAAAACTAAGGATTTATTTATATTTTCAACCATATTTGGTACTGTAATCAAAGGTGTGTTATTTTAAATTTATTAATTTTTTTTAATTTAATAAATATTTATTAAAAATAAATAAAATTCATAATTTTTATTTAATAATTATAACTATTATTAAAACAATAAAATAAAATAAACTATTAAAAATCTTAAAATTACTAAAAAAAATATTTAAAAATAAAAAGAATAATTTTTTTTAATTTTTCTATTTGATGGTACTGTTACATAATGTTTTTTTAAATGCTTTTTATTACTAAATTGTGTTTTGTCCTAGCGATAAAATATGTACTTATATTATATATGATGCGTAGAATTTATATATTTTATATATGTATTTCTTTTTTAAATATTTATATAAATATATAGTACATGTAAATATATATTCAAAATAACAAATCTTCCCTTTCGATATACGATCGCATAAGCATTGGGAAATGGCAGTACGGTCTCAGGCGTTTGACAGTAATCCTGACTTAGTACAGATGAGTTTGTTACGCTCGTTCCGAATACGTATAATGATTGCTTTATATCATACATTCAGGACGTGTATTATTAGTATTGCGTACATATAAAAAATATAATAATATATTTTGCGCTTATTTACAAATTTATTTCATCGCACACAGCATTCATGAAGTCAGTTTTACATTCGACTTTGAAAAATATCATAAAAACATAGAAAAGCGGCGTTGTATGTAGAGATATTTCCTTGGCTTAAACCATTAGAATAATTAGCTGTAAAAGTTGGCGCAGTCAGGAACGAAGCTTTAGATTTTTGAACACAAATAAAAAGTTGAAAATTTTCTAGCATGGTGAATTTTCATTTATTTTTTTAAGAGAACTCACTCTTTAAGACGCTTTGCTAAAATAATTTAATTAATTATTTAATTTTTTATTTTGAGTTTTAATAAAAAATCTTTCTTTAGCCGTTAGCAACTATCCTTAGTGCTGTGCTTGCTTAAAAACAAACATAATGAGTTCTTGTATAATGGTCACTAAGCTATGACCTGTAATTCAAATTCTACGATGCTATGTAATATATGTATATATATATAACTTTTTTATATCTAGTCTAAGAAGTGGTTTATTAATCAGAAAAATGGTCGGCAAACCTTATTTGACAATTTTTAACTAGACGCTATTTATTTGACGTTATTAACTCTTATTGCCTCTAGCAAGACTTTATTTTTATTACTCGTCAGTAGAAGTAATAAAATTATTATCGTAGAAATAATTGTTGATAAATTAATTTAAAAGGGAACTGAAGTCGATAAAATTTTATGTAAAGTAAATTTAAAATAAATTCTATAATTCTACACGATTTGAAATCATAAATATATATTTTTTTTATTTTAATTATTAAAGTTAAAAAAACCCTTTGATAAAAAAATATTTTTTTACTTGTGATTTCTTTTACCTACATAAACTTAGGTAAGAAGTTAGCAACAGTTAATTATTATTTGCGCTGAAGTTGTAAACATCTATTTTTAATGATTTTTTTATATGAATATATATATAGTTTATTTACCAGAACAGTAAGAGATAAAATATTTTCAATAATAAGTGGAATTGACTAATTTTCACTAAAGGCAATCAATTATGATTGTTATTTATTTACTTATTAAACTCTTCTTATTGCAATATTTAATACTACGTAAATATAATAGGTATTATATATGTATTATAAACTATTTTTTTAATTTATAAAAAATACCAAACATTAATCTTATTCATATATTTTTTATTGCAAAAAACTATCAAATTAACAATTGTTTTCTCAAAATAAAAAATATTTAATGTGAATATTTTAAAATTTTTACCAAACATTTTTTTTTTCATTATTATAATATATAAATATTTTTAAAAATATACCTAACTCGACTTCTTCTCAATATAAATTTTAACAAAATTTTTTAAATAGACTTAAAATGAGTAGGCAAATTATTTTTAGAATAATAATTTACTATTTTTTATTAGACTTGTGTATTACTTATGCTACAATGACTGCATTTTTCAGTGAAGTTATATATTTACTAGCATACATATAATCTTAACTATTTAAATTAATTAAATTTAATTCAAACACATTTTCAACGGTAGATTTGTATTTTACTAGCGAAAATATATGGGCGGTAGTAAAATTATATGTTGCTCTAAAATGTCTATAGAACTCAATTTAATAGTTACTAAACGTATATTTACTGTTCAAACCCAAACCTAATCGAATGAAAGTGCAAAAAATATAGATGATTTAAAATTTTCTTTTGGGCTTACTGGGCTTGTTAAATATGTTTAAGTCAAGTTTGCGTTTAAACAACAAATATACCTTTCATAGCTGTTACTGTAAATGTATATTTTTACTAGTATAAATACATAATTTTACTAACTTTTTCAGTAAAATCATATCGGAATACTATTTTGCCGGTAGATATATATTTCTGCTAGCGAAAATACTATGTAATTAATAAGCGCTAGTAAACAAAAATGCTGATATTTTCTATTGGCAGTATATTTTTATCAGTATAAACTAAATTTTACTAATTGTTTTAGTAAAATCTTGTAAATTTTTTCCCTTTAGATATAGGCGCTAGTAAAATTAAATGCTGCTTTAACATGTCTATAAAAATAAATTTGATAACTGCGAAACGTTTATTTGCGGTTCTAACCCAAATCTAATCTTAGCGAATTAACCTTATAAAAGATTAAAAATATATTCGATTTTTTTGACGATTGACAAGTTGGGTTTGGGTTTAAACAGCCAATGTAAGTTTCGCAACTGTTACAGTGAATTTCTCAGTACATAGTATAAATATAATTTCGATAAACGTGAGTTCGAAACATTTTGGCCTTGAAAGATGTGACGTGTCGTTCTACAACTATTTTTTAAAACAAAATTAGATAGTAGCAAATTTATTATGTGGCGTTTCCAACTTTCAATTTAATATAACGCCTGTAAACAGCTATTCTCACTTGTAAAAATATAAATCTACTGGTGAAAATGTATTTTAATATTATTTTACAAACTCTCATAAAATATATATTTTTACTAATAATACTGATTCATTGTAACATATACAGTTTAATTGCAATACGATCAGAAAAATGCTGATCGTTTTAAAAAACGTTTATCATCAGTTAAAATAACATTTAAGGTTTTTAAGACTTATATTTTTAACATAGACTAAAAAGAAAAAGTTTAAAATTGACTTGAATGTTTGTTTAAACAAAAATGAATGCTGCTTATACCTCAATATAGCCAGGACACTACACACATATGTATAATTACTAAATATGTATACCTTCGCTTCCGAAGTGTTCGTTAAACTTTCAATGAGTAATTTAATTATTGTTTTTGTGGCTCTGTTATTGTTGTTCATGTTAAGCATGTTGAATCAACAAAATATACGTTTAAGTGTCTGTTGGCGCATTCACGCAAAAAAAACACATATCCAAGATTCCGTTCAAATTTTTATCTTTTGCCAAAAAGCACCGAAACAAGTTGTTAGTTAGTCGAAAAGTTTGAATGGCAAATCCCAACCACAATCCACGACCGGAGAGTCATAGAACGTAAAGGGTACCGGACACGTATCTGTCCCACGCTGCGGTCGAATAAAACGTACCCACGGGGGTGTGGGCGGGACCTTAGTCTAAGTCTAGGGACCCCGGCGATTAGAAGGCCATTTTGGACAGGGCGATTATGAATACGGATCTGGGGCTTGCTGCACTAATACCCGCCGTTAAATTATAGCACTTATCTTCGGGACCGCCAGATTAGTTTCAAAAGCGACGCTCTCAATCTTATCGCTCAAACTTTAACTCTTGCGAGAGAGGAACGATTTAGCAGACCCCGACGCAATATGCCCGGGACGTATGGTTTGCACTATAACGCCGACTATGGCCAGAAACTTGAAGATTTACGTTTGACTTTTGGCCTCTCTGTGGAGATGGTTTCAATTCAGAATTTACCCTTTTTAACTCTCCCTCTCTCTCTCTTCAATATAATTTATCTATCAAAAGCACTCCCATAAACAAATAATATAATAGATCCAGTAGAGCTGCAGATAAAGCATACATTAAATACGGGTAGACCACAATGCGTCCACTAGCTGTAAATAACCGGATCAACACTATCCGACAGATGGATAAAAATGTCTTATAAATGTGCTTATCAGAGAGTTTGTCCTATTATTTTGTAAGAGGTTCCAATATAATTTATTCGTTTACATTTAATACTTACACTAAACGTATTTTAAAAGTACGTATATAAATGCATGAAGAATAAACATTTTACTTAATTACACCTATACAACATTTAATCGATTGATATATAAAAATATACGTTGCTTTCAGCGAAATTTTATATCATTCTTAGATATCTTATTACTAAAATTAATAATTATAAAACAATTCGGTTTTTTCTACAAGCAATTAACAACTAAAAAAGATCAATTCCAACAATTTTAATATGTGAAATGACAGGATTATTATTTCTTGATATAGAAAAGCGTTTATGTAAGACGTAGCATGGCATTAAAATATAAATTAGTTATAATACAGTGGATTTGCCAAATTAATTTGGATATTCCAAATATTTTAAATAATATACGTAAACTGTTATAAATCATATGCAATTGTAAAATAATAGCTTAAATATAGGTATTATAAAAATATCAGATGTTTTTTTGAATGGCTTACAGTCATTGCGGCCGTAAGACCGATTAATAAAACAAAAAAATATAATATATATTAAATCAAATCTTTTCAAACTACTGTTATTTAAATACCGTATCAAATTATAAAAGCATATATTTTAAATGCAATTGCTTTAGTTTTAATAATTTAATTTGATATTTTATTTGATATTTAATTATAATTTTGCTGTAAATATTTGTAAACTAGCAACTTTTAAATTATTTTAAGTTACGTATTTGTAATTATATAGTAAAATTATAGTAAGTTTATTGTTTTTTTTTTAATATCAAAGATTAAAAATTAAATTAATATTAATAAGTAGGCGTTTAAAATATTTTTTATCAAAAATAAAATATTTTTTGGCAGCTAAAATTCTAATTCATTATAAAATATATATATAATATAATAAAACCAATATAAAATAGCAAACCTAAGCCGAAATTACAAAATATCCATGAAAACCGAAAAATAATTTGAACAGTTTGCTTCTGATTATGGAAAAGTCTGATTCACCATCAAAAATAATCCAAAAAGCCCCAAAGTTTTATTTACGTGTTTACTCGGGTTGCAGAAGCTCGATATTTGCTATATATGCTGCTGTGTAACCGATGAAACGTGTAATAAAGAGAGAAATTTCAAGTGAGAGCAAGGGTGTAATATATTCTTGTGTACTGAGAGAAGTAAACTTGATTAAAATAAAAAATATAGAATGATTTACACATACATAGGTCATATTAACTCCTCATATTTTTTACGATAATGAATCTTAAATCAAACCATTACTAATTTAGTAATATAACTTATATAGATACCATATTTTTTTAATACAAACTTTAGTTATTGAAAAAAATAATGATAGTCTAAAAGTTAATAACACATATTTTATAAAGGATATTTAAGAAAGCTCAGACGAAGGGAGGTCAGACAAATAGTGAGCAAACCGCACTATAATCACAAACAATGCTTAATCAATTCAAGGACATTTATATTTTATCTTTACGAGTTTCTAAGTTTATAAAGAAATGTGGTAATTGAGTCTGAGTATATATTGTATATTTTTATGTTTTCTGACGATCTCTTACTTTTATTAAAATGGCAATATTACAACAAGCAAAACAGTGTCAATAATTTATATAAAAACTATATATTGTTATTGATGAACTCATTTAGAACTTTGCCAAGAAAAATTGTTTCGATTAGCAATAATTGACCGATGTGATTTATTAACAACGCTGAGAAGTCTACCAAATTGTTATTTATTAAACAGATAGCCAAAACTCATTTGTAATAATCATTAAAGTATATTATAACTTCACCTTATACTCCAAGATATATTAAATAAAAAAGACACAAAATCGCAAGGACAAAACTTAGTTGAAAAATATAAAGAAGTTTACAAAATTTTGTATTCTAAACATTTTAGTTTTTTCTTAGTCCTTATACTAATTCAATATAATAAATATCGTAATTGCAAAATAGTCAAAAAAGTATAACTTATAATCAATAAGCATTTATATATATTCCATAATTTCCAACTAGGTAATTTGAACTCATGCCATAAAATTAATTTATTTATGTATTACAAACCTAACCATTATGACTTAAAAAAAAATTCCGATGCGCTATTATGGCTTTAATACAAAAAGTTAAATTCAACATTTAATGTATATAATATACATCAACTTAACCATGGACTCATAGCAAACATACAAATACAATTACAACACAGAAAATCTAGATGCCTAATTGTAAAAATTCTGAGCATTAACACCACCCCTTAGTAACTTAATTTAATAAAAAATAAAGCAAAAATTTGCATCCCAATGCATTCGTAAATAATATTGTCAGAATCTTTTCATGCACCAGATATTTGTTATTTATTATCTAATAAAAGCATATTATCTGTAAAACATAGTTTTCATATGTAGACAGTAAAATTATGATCTTAATACTATTTTGCACAGCTTTTTATTTTTTGTAATTTCATCGTGCCAGTAAGCAATATTCAGCAATTTAGTCATAATTGCAAATAAATATTATTCTCTATTATTTAAATATAAATAAAGGCATTTATAGTGGACAAAAATTATGAAAATTTCACACATGAAGTAGCTAGTTCATATTTGTGCATTTATCTGATAATATACAGTGTCAAAAAGCTTTGCTTTTGTAGAGCTTAAAAATAAGACATGCTTAAAATATTATTGGAATGTTTTTATAGTCAATCATTTAATAATAAGATATTCACTTTTCTAATATCCTTTGCACATCGTAGCACTCCGCCACGACACCTGTCAGACTTCCAGTTAAACATATTATATTTAGAAAACTCGTCGTGTGTCCATTTGCCACAGACTTACTCCACATCAGATAGGTACAATATAAACGCGTGTTTGCCGACGAATTTAATCCGTTCTTGGAACTCACCTGAGCAGAAATTTCATTGCGTAAAAAATTCACGCCGTCCGATGAGAAAATTTTCGCATCGAGCGACGAAAAACATAAAGCTTCCTTCCGTTCGAAAGGTAATTTTCGCTAAGGCGATTTCGCGTTCGAAGTCGCATCGAGCAAGAAGTAACGAAATATGCTCGGCGGCGCAAACATAATGTGATTTATTATTTCGAGTGCCATTTATTCAAGAGATCTAATGAGGGTGGGGGTGTGTTTGCATATTGTTATCTCTCGACAAAACCACCCCCGGGGCTGGAAATGGCACCCCGCGAGTGTTGATTCGTGTTTTTCCTCAGCCTTAAACTTTTCCAACTCTTTCTAGCAGATTGAAAAAATCGTTGATTTTTTCCGTGTTGAGAGCTGGATGCTAATGGATGCATAAGTGATGCTGCTCAAGGGAGCGGAAAGATACAGAGATGAATCTGCGTCGTTCAAGCGCATCGCTCAAGTCTAATGCGATTATGGCCCATAGACACGTTATTAATTGCGAGATATTGACGTAATATTCTAAGCGATGCTTTTACTCATTAAGAGCTTAATGAAAGCATAAAAAATCAATACATACTAATTTAAAATACATTTAAATTTTTGACACTAGTATTATAGATATAATACAAATTTAAAAAATTATAACAGTGTTTATTATTCGAAACAGATTTCATATCTGATTTAACTGCAAACGATAATAAAAAGAGGTTTTCTAAAACAATAGTATTCTTAAATATTTAATCTTAAATACCTAAAATTACATATTACAAAAGGGTATAAAAGTTTTATGCAGATAATACTACTATACTCTATTTGCGTTACCACAGTCAGTTAGAGAACTATCTATTTATTATTATTTATAATTGAAAAATAGATGAAAGCTTAAGTTTACGCTCCTACTATTAGCTTTTAAGCACACTATATGGATATATGTTCAATGTACTCCGATTGATAAATTTGTTTAAAATATAAACAGGAGTAATGATAGGTACATCGAGCGTATATCTGAATCGTGTGCTTTAAAGTTAATAGTAGGGGCGTAAACCCAAACTTTCCATATCTTTCCTAATTAAAAATAACTCTCGAACTGACTGTGTTAACGCAAATAGAATATATGTGATTTATACTATTTGTGGTATTACGCTTTAGTAATACTTTTAGCATTTAAAAATATTCTGCTGTGTATCATTAAGATTTTAATTTATGACCTCGATACTTGGTGGCTGTGTTATTTAATAGATTAATCTAAGATTTTTTTATTACGTGAATTATGATATAAGATTGCTATTCGAGTGTTTTAGAAGCGTAGTACCATTTTAAAGTTGCTATTTATGAGTGTTATATATTTGACAGTATAGAGCTTGAGTAAGTACTCCAAAGTATTCGCTCTAATGCGTATTTGCTATCTCTGCTAAAGGAATTAGAGTAATTATAGAGCTGTTCCATTGGCACTCAGTTACCTTTTAGAAATGTCAAGTGTCACCTGGTTACTCTCTTCAGATCCACTTTCCTGATGGAATGCCTCTATAGTTTAAGCGGTATCATTTAACCAAGAGCCTGCAAAAGGATCTGTGTGTGACGTTCAAGAAAATTAAAATTTAGCATTCACATCGCCTAATGATGTATTACCATACCACAAATACTAATTTGGTATATCTGCAGAGAGAGTAATTATAAATGAATTTAATTCATATCATTACCATCTCCATATTTCTGATAAAATTCCAATACAATATATACGAGAACGCTTTTACTGAGAGCTTTAATAGAAGACATGGAAGTGACGTTGGAAAGGAAATGGAAATACAACACTCAAGTCGCTTAAGTTTGCGATAAGTTTATATAAATAGCTTCATAATCTTCTGAGGAAAATGGCATTTGCCAGTCGAGATATTTTAATCTCGCTCGTGCGACACAGCGTGTCAATATTGGCACATGTAAATAGCACAATAATTGAAGAAATCCGGAACTCTTCAACATTCAGGCGACAATCGCCAAGGGAGCCCTGGTTTTACATACATACATACACACTTACACTGGGAGTCTAACTAAGACCCGCAGAACCTGTACCGTGACACCGTGACAAATTGAAATGGGTTTGTCCGCGGTGATTTCCTTTTCAACCCTCTTATATGTTTCTAGCACTTTTCCGCACCTTCGCGTCCCCTTTTTTTACGAGGATGCCCCGACTACTTCACCCCTGTGCCTACTATATACCTCTGCTTTATTTTACGGTCTCTGGATTATATCTTAGCTTTGGCTTTCGTTGGTGCTTCTCTCCAATATTGATGTTATAAGCGTGAATGATAGAGCGTAATAAACCAAAAGCGAATTTCTCTAGAGAAGTGTATAAAAAATAGTTGTTATGTCGTTCTAAAAATAGTTAATATTATAATAAAATCAAAATATTATTTTACGGCTCGTGGCACAACTTGAATCGCATAATGTCGTTGTAATGTACTTGTCTGTCCCATATCAGACTTAATATATCTACCCACTCGCGTCTACTTTTTTATATGTATGAATATAGTATACCCTAATAAAATATATATTTTATATTATGGCAGATCTTCTCAAGCTTCCCTTGAAGAGTCGTGACCCAATTTCAACTATTTAATATTATATTAGATACCATAAACAATTTAAAATGTACATATTCAAAAGTTCATAATAAACTCAAATAACACATGCAAAACAATGAAACTTAAACGTAATTAAAATTAATAAATAAGATAAGTAAAAGTATTAATAATTCTAATTATATATAAAAAAAGACCGAAGGGGTTTAATTTTACAGCCAAAAAAGCTAGTTTATTAATTATCATATATAAAGCGCAATGTAGGTGCCGGTAGTATGTAGCAGAGTTCGAATGTCTTCGCTGGCGTGTCAAGTTGTATTATTGTCGGATGTCTCCTGGCTCGTCTCTGCTGCTGTGACTTCATGGCGTTTCTCTATTAAAATAATATAAAACTTATAAAAAAATATTTCGCCTTTAAATATAATATTTAACAGTTTAATTATTCATCATAATTTAAATATTCATTTTAAATCAGATTTTTCTTCAAACGCTGATATTATTTTATTACATTAAAATCCATTTAATACTTCGATTTTTTTTATCTGTAATAAATCATTTAGATTTGTTGCGATAAAGGACTTTGGTAAATTGATTAACGTTGGGCTTTGATTAATGTCAAATATTTAAATTCTTGCAATATGTTTTTACAATAAAAGGCTTCCTTATTGCTCTAAAAATGTAAAATTTATATTGGCGCTTCATTTACTAAGTATTTTCAATTGATAATATGTATATAACGTCCATAAGTCTATTGTGATGAATTTGAAGCACCTTTTAATAAAAGATGACTCACTGTAGCATATATTATAGATATGGATACAGTGAGTCATACTTTATTTAAGGGTGCTTCAAATTCAACATAATAAACAACAGCATTCTTTTGGACGTTATAGCATTATTATCAATTAAAAAGTTTCATTGAAATTCTTAGTCAATATAAATTTTCCTCTAAAGCTTAGGACAAAAAAATATTTCATTATAGCAAACTTATCTTAGATGTGCTTGAATATTTAACATAGTTTTAGTGTAATTAATCGGCTTTAAAAAATAAAACGCTTGTTTTTCTTCAATTTATCGACAAAATGGTACTGTTTATTAGATGTAATAATAATAAAATAAATATATACATAGCAATTTGTACAAACCATATACATATGTTCGAATCTTGAAGCAAAATGAAATTGTGCCATTTAAAATTTACGTCGTTAAAAAAACAAGAAATAATCCTTAATCACTGATTTTCTGTTCTACGAGAATAAGGCTCAAGTCGAATAAATTCATCGGGTAGCAAACAAAGCAAATCAAAGCTTACTCGAGAAGAAATACTGCTTAACAAAGTTTTTAAACTTTAGTCAAGCTTTCGTTTATGTTTAATACACGTTAATAATTTTTTTTTTAAAAGGCACCTTATTATAACAACTACTTAGGATTTAAGTAATACATAGATAAATAAAAGTTTATTATTAAATTAAAAATCTGCTCCCTGCATAATAAAGTCAAGGATGTCTTAAGGCAGTGTGCTCATATTTATTTTATATTTTTATACATTTATGATATTTTCTATGAGCTAACGACTTAAATTAAATTATTTGAATAAACCCAATATATATAACCTAGCTTGATTTGAGTTAATCATCACTATATCGCAAAATATCAGCAAATTAGTATAACACTTATTATTGATGCTATTTATTAATATATTTTCTATTTAAATGGTGATGTGAGTGGCAATGTATAGATATGCTTAACATGACGTACAAGATTGCTGCTAATAAACGTCTCTCTTTTTTTAATCATAAATGTTAACAAAGCCAATATTTTTAGGCACGCGATGAAAATAAAAATACATGTATCGCCAATATAATCAATTTGCGACCACGTAATGTACATACAGGGTGCATACAAAGGCCGGCATTAAAATGCATACATGATAAACGACAACTGGTGTAATTTTAAAACCCAGACCTTTATGGCGTGCCGATTATCAGATACGGCCGCAAATGGCTACACTTTTGCCCTCGGGGCATGCACACAGCTATGATTTTTCAGCTTTCAATATTTATTTATGTGCGAGCTTCGACATGGAAAACGCTTTTCGCATGCGAGCTTTCCCGGCGAAAAATCCAACAAAAAAAGCAGCACGCCGAACATTGCCGAACGATTTCAATTTTAATGCGATATGCGCGGAATGTCCGAGACGCGGTTCTAAACCTTTAACCGGACACGAAAGTTGAAAAATGGCGTATTAAATATCTCTGCTCGGCACGAGACTCTATGGCGAGAACAAGCATGTTTGAAACAAATATGATTATGAAATTATATGATATTTATCCAGGAAGCCATTAAGTTATTTCATATATTAGAATGGATACCTATGGAAGGTATTCAGATAACAAATATATAAAAAAATATAATTTAATTGTTTTTTTATAAAATTGCTAACTCTGCTAGGATACTGATAATAGTTTATTGCACAAAATATGCTTATAATTTACCAACATGCTCATGAAAAAATGTGGGTATTATGCGGTAGAATTGAATTAGCGTGTCTTGAGAACTCGTCAGTGATTTGTGATGTGATCACATGTTATATAGAGAGCTTGGACGAAAAATTAATGATTATTATATATGACATTTTTGATTAACTCCCAAAGCTTAACTTAAAAATGTAACATTTTCTATAAGACTTAAACACTAAAACACTTTAGATCACACGCTCAGGGTTAGAGGGTCAAAAAACGAATAACAGTAATCGTACGGATTGATTTTATCCCGTTCGATTTTGTGTATGAAGACGTTAAAGCGAAGGTAGAGAACTGATCTTGAAGTTTTGAGCAATAAGCACGTTTTAGAACAAACCATTATCATACGGATATTTGGAGAGGGTGCCATAACAATATTCTTCGTATTCAAGTGAGCGCGAGTGAGTCTTAACTTTTGTTCCAAGCACATTTTGGTGTTTAACTATGCCTTAAATCGATGTTTTTAAATGAACACTAAAAATAATATATGCATTAACTTAAAATAACACGTATTTTTAATATTTCTTAAAACAATTTTTTTTATATATAATACAAATAAGATATTTTCTATAAACTGAAATGACTTATTAGTAGAGAATTTTCAATACCAGATTTGTACGACATTGCTCGATTTTAATTATTCATCATGTTGTTTATTCATGAGATTAGAAAAAAATAAGTAAACCTAATCTGTAATGCCTGCACTACACACTCTGGAAGTTATCTGAACCGAAGTTACAACCTACGACTTCGAGTAAGCAACCACACTGCCGCAAATTTCATATGACGTCCGGACGGCGGCTTCTGTTACGTACAGCTGGCATATTTGCGCGCGATCGAAAATCTGCCAAATAATCGCAATTTTTTTGTCATATTATTAAAATTACGCTACTGATAATTATAAAAGTTTGTGTAGGCACTCAACAATACAATATCAGTCAAAACTTTTCGGTCGTAAATATTCAATTTACAAAAAATCTTTATCGGCTTTTGCAAACTGCCATAAGGCTTAAAAATGATACTTCAGAATACGAACACCACACATGTGACCATCCTAGAATTTGTCACCATCGATTCTAAATAAGAATTCGTTATGGTGTGACATTTATATAAACCGATTTTTTTTAACAAAATCAAGTACCTTTAATTATTTAATTTTATATGAAAAAAAATATAATAACGATATATGTTAGAAGAATATACTATCAAAAATATAATTAATCCCTTTTGGTGCCCTAAAATATTCAAAGATATCAGTAATGGTCTGTTAAAGTCCCAGATAAGCAAGTGGTATTATAACTTGACCGCGTGACTACGATGCAGCGTTCAACATGCGTGTTGACCATAACGCATACTGAAATTGAACCGAGTTACTCGTTCTATCTCAGTTTGCGAAAAACTATATCATTATCTTTCTCACTATCGTCACTTACACGCGAGATAGCAAAAGGTGAAGTATCTTACCGCTCGCGCTCGTAAGAGCAGCTCCGACTTCGATTCTTTTGACTTCGGTCCGTTTGCCGACAATGTTCGGAAGCGCTCGACTGAATTACCCCCACTTTACCTCCCGTTCTCGGTAACCTCGGACAACTTCCGAGAGATTTTAAAGCGAGCAGAACCGAACTCGACTGAAATAACCCACTATATTCTCCGTCCTATGCCAACCTTGGCCAATTTCCAGAGTGTGTAGTGCAGGCATAATGATCGATTTAATCAGTAATTCCGATCTCTTAGCTACGATGGAAATTTAAAAACACTAATTCGAACCTAATAATCAAAGACTTATAACACTCGTTTTTGATAATTAATAAATGTTTTTTTCTAGATATCTTAGTTTATAATTTAAATCAGAGTTACGTGCAAAATGTTTTAAATAAATACTAAAATTACTTATAATTGTTCTGAAATTAATAATTATTCTATGATAACGTTCTACAAAATGTTTTACATTTAAATCGATTAGATATACTGTTTTTTATTGGATGTCAAGAACAAATATTTTCTAGAGCAGTTTAACATTTATATTCACTATTTAATGCAAAAATATAAAGCTTTTGTAGTAGTTTATTAATTTAAAAAATATTTATTTTATATACTCTTCGTGGTTATATATTTATTTTTTTAATAAATAAACTAGTTTTATGATATTAAATATAGAATGAAATACATAGCGAATGAAAATCTCGGCAAAAATACCTATAGAATTTCCAAATTGGATTTACGCCCTCACAGAATACCAAAATCGACTTACATACATATTATATTATACGCTATTTACGCATTTTTTTTGCATAAACGCCTTATTGTAAGTCTCTCAATGCAATGTTATTCTTTAGAACGAAAGCCTTACGCTTTTTAACGTCTTACACACATACACACATTAAAAGGCTTTACGCAAATTTCAATTTGATATTACGCAACGCTAAGGAGAAGCGAGATTGTTTTTTGACTGTATATTCGATTTGCTCCCCCCTTACGTGAATAATATATAGGCAAACTTTCTGAAATTGATCAGAAGTGCTTGAGAAACTCTCATAAGTTTCTATTGTAATTGATTTAACATACTAGGTCAAACGATAAACATTCAGCACAAGCGCGACGCACGCGTAGCACAAAAATACCAGAAGAGGGGAAAAAATAGAACGCGATTTATCACACTGCTATTCGATAAGTTTTTACATTCTAAAGGCGTGTAAAAGTTGTATTAGAAACTGTTGAACGAAATAGGTAATAGCTTAGATTTTTCGGTATCAGAAAATTTAGCGGAAATTCGCAGATTTTAAGCAATAATACAACAATCACATACACAGGATGCCAATTGGCGTCTGCGGTGTATAGCTTTCGCCACACTCAGGACGCCAATTGGCGTGAGCGGTAGGTAAAGTGTTAATAAAAAATAATCTATTTGAAAATAAATTTAACTCAATTACATCAGTCTCAGTTTCAATCACTAAAGTTACTTTTCAGATACAGTTACATGCTGTATGAAAGTCCCCAAGAAGTAAATAATCATAAAAAACGTTTTTACCGAAAGTAAAGAACTTATAAAACTTGAAATGATAAAAATAATAACTTGCGCTTTACTTTTAGGGTACAGTTATAGGCACTTCTATTTTAATTTTTAAACCTACTCATTGAATAAGCTGATGGTATTACGTGTAACGAGCGCATGAGCCGAAAATAATGGGCGAGAGACAAAACCTAGAGGCAGACGACGTGTACACGACCCGCATAAAGAATTGCACAAAAGACGATGAGAAATCTCGGGCGCACGTAAACTTGCCCCCGTACGTCCGTTGCAAGATAGAAAAATAACTGGAAAATGGAAGAAAAACACGCGGCAAGCAAGATAGAGCCGCCGGATAATAAACCGAGACGAAACTTGTTGTACGTACACGTGTACATGTACGTAGATATGTACTTCTGTGACCGCTCGCAAACTCGGATCGGTGCTTTTCTTTGACGATATCACGTCAGATTGTTTTATTTATTATTTGTGCATGTTGTGTATGGAAATAAATCAACTACTATGTATGTGTACATTTGTATTTATGGTTGAATAGAAAAAAATAGAAAAATATTTATGAAGTAAATAAAAAAAATATATAAATCACAATTATCTGGAACTTTCTTAAATATAAGAACATTCTTTGTATAGATAGAATTGGAATAAAAACAATTTTATTTTTATTTTAATTATTTTTTTAGTTCAGTAAATTACTAAAAAAATATTGTTTTTAATAAACATATGTGGCATATAATTTTATGGTAAGAATTACAGAATTATTACCACAAAATTATATGCACACAGAGACCCTTATGTATATCTCCTTCTGGAAGGCGTCAGTGCATGTCTTTGAGCACGTGTATTGGAGATGATTTCTCGTACAAGAAGCGAGGCGTAAGTCCGAAGTCGAAGATGTCCGTTCAGCGAAGATGAAGAGGTAGTCCGAGGTCGAAGGTGACCTCATTTACAGCACTTAGCGGACCTAGACATCATCCCCCACAAACAAAAACGCCCATAAGCTATCCTAACCCGCCAACTACACAACAATACACCAAATCCACTACATTGTGAGAGTACCGAATCCAAAGACAGTTTGCTGTTAACTGATACATTAAAAATTCGTACTGCAATAGTGCATCGGCATTCTTTTTGTGAATGCGAGGAGAAGAGCGATATTTGCTGTCTCGCTTGTTCTTGTTCAAGCGGCCATGCTCATTTTATCTGTGTTACATCCGGCTATAAAAATAAATATTTCAGCCTATTTCATTTAAAATAAATAATAAAATAATATTTACATAATACCACAGTAACTGACTGTACACTTTTAATATAACTGTGTTAGTTCAGCTTCCATATGCCTTAGATAAAAAGTGGAAGCTGTGAGGTTTACTGTGTTAGAGGCTCTTAAAGCTACTTACAGAATACGTGATACAATTTCCTTTATCTTACCTACCATTGCTTGAGCACAATCTGTACAAATTTGAATAAACTTGTATGTCCATACAACCCATCTAATGTTTTATAATATAATCATTACTTAAGTTTAATCTATCAAATTTTGTGATATTTAATTAAGATATGCGGACTTGAGTTATTCTTCTTAAATACATTTATTAAGTGTATAACGAACAAATACTAGTAGTATAGCCAGTCCTGCGACATTTGAAGATTCACCCATCTGCAATAAATATTCACTGCAAAGTACAATGCGTTAAATTAGCTTTTTGTCTTTGTTAGTAAAATGATTTTTGATTATTTGATAATTGTACCATATTTTTTACAAAGGATAGTTTAAGCATTGTTGTTCGATATAAGGTCTTAGTTTTTTTCTAGACGTACCGAAGATTATCAAGAAAATGGTTTTAGGTTTTTTGCAGTAATGGATGGCTACTAACTGTCATTGCCTAACGTAACGCAGGTAATTGATGCAAATTGCAACTAATGTATTTTTTAAATATAAACTCCACGCATTATATAAGGAAAGACTATTTTTTAAATTTTATGGGTTTATTATAAAATTATTTTACATTATAAGTGTAGCTTCTATTTTTTCCGGATTTAAATAATAAAAAACATATCAAAACTAATAAATTATGTTATAAAAATGTCTTTTATGACACATATGATTATTTTCTTAAAATTAAAATCACCTAACACAAAAACCTTATTATTAATACAACCTTAAATAATTACTATTTAATTTTTAGAAATATTTATGTATACTAAATTAAAAATTTTATGAAACAAAAATAGAAAAATAAAATTTTAGCATATGCGAATTTTTTTACAAACTAATAATAAATCAATAGAGATAACTCTTAACTCTAACCCCATATCACATATATTTCTCCCAAATTTAAACTCTCCAGTCCTGAAATTTATTCACCGAAACATCGTCGGCAAAGTTGAACCGAGAGACTAACTCGACAGACGGACAAAGTGCGCGTCGTTACTACTAACCGTCGCGGTATATTGTGTATGTACTGGATTTTTCAACTTTTCATGCACTTTTTTTCCAAAACTTCAGCACTCGCTCTTTCCCAATAAAAAGCCTCCGCCACTGTGGCTGACTATGGCTGAATTCGGTCGAAACTGTCCCGATGCCACGTAATAAGCAGAATTGTGCGGTCTCTACCCTGGAGGGGATTTGATCTCGGGGCATTTTGTTCGTAAGAATGTCCATGGCAGCTACCACACTATGTTCGTTACGTAGACGTATTTGCCGACATATTTTCTCGTTCAAAGAGATAGAGAGAGAGAGAGAAAGAGAGAGACTCTTATCTAACGAATTGGGACAAAGTCTCATATGTTGGCCTCCAGAAAAACGGTGACAAAATCGCTAACAACGGTCGGTTTCCGTGAAGCGAAATCGATAGACAATATTATATAAAATGTAATACTTACCCTACAATATTAAAAACTTATTTTTATTTAAATACGTAAAAACGCTATCTATAAATTTGCTAAAAAATTGAACTTTTTATTTATTCCATATTTTATTATGGTGGCAAATCGATTTTATTTATGTGTTAAATTTTTACATACGTTTAATGTTTGTCGTTGTTTTAGTACTATTTTGATGCCATCAATTGAAACTTTTAATAAAGTTAACTACTTCTTGAAACTTTTTAAGCAATGAATAGCATCAAATCTTTAAAAATATGTTTCAAATTATGAAATTTCTTATGGTTGCAGAAAATCACATAGAATTTATTTATGTTTTAAGCAAAATTGCAGTTAGCATGCTGCAAGTCGATTAATTCGAAATTAAAATGTAGCAATATGCATTGAGTAAAACAAGTATTAAAAATACTTTCTAGAAATATGCTACCTTTATCTACTTGCTACAGTATAATTAAATTGCAAGTCAGTATGATTAATTGCATTTTATGACAGGGATTGCTTTTTTTCTATACGATATAGCGTCAAGGATGCTCGGCTTCGTTATGCGGAGCGCGTGTCCTTTTAATTATTTATTGGCGATTGATATTCTGTATGATACGCCAGTTTGTAACGTTTTCAAATATGGATTTATTGTCTGGAAGTCGAGTGAAGCAAAGTAGTTGAAGAAAATTCAAGGAAAATTTCTGAGATATCTCTACAAAAGGTAGTACGGGTTTTATATATTGGCTTTCAGAAATAAATAAAACTCGAAGGTTAGGGTGGGCTCGATAACACCGATATTGGATATTTGAAGATTGGGCGAAAATCATATGGTCCGATAAAACCAACTTTAAGATAATTTAAAACTAAAATTGGTTAATATAAAAAAAATATTAAAAACTTAACTTATTCTAAAATTTCTAGAGAATTAATTTTTCAAAATATTTTTTTTTTTTTAAGTTTTGGAACCCCTGGTGTGGTACACGTGCGTCGAAGAACCAGAGAAGAATATCTAGCTGATTGCGTAGTACCTAAAGTCAAATATTGTGGCGGAAGCGTTATGTTCTAGAGTTGCATGGCAGCAGCAGGGGTAGGAAATCTGTACACTTGCGAGTGTAGTAGGAATAGTGACATTTATATTTCAATGTTGGAATCAACTTTAACAGATTCCTACTGACAATCATTTCCAAGCACAGACTAAGCTATTATACGATTTCAGCAAGAAAACGCTCCGTGCCAAATGTAGGGGTTAGTTTGCGTCAAAGGGAACGCTCTTCGGATGGCCTACACTACCACCAGACTTAAATTTTATAGAGAATTTATGGGCAAAATTAAAAGAAAAAGTTGTCTAACACAATTACAAACACTAAATTAAGCTGCGAGAAAATTGTTGCCATTCACCCGCAAGTCATTAGTATTAAAAATAAACTTCAAATAAACAATTAATAGGTTTTTTACTTATATTCTTATGATTTTTTAAGATCTACCACAGTTATAGCCATATATATTGTATAAGTATTGAGTTTTGTATAGTGTATGTTGTGTGTTGTGCAATATAAATTTTTATTCTGTGTTCTCAACTACCCATTATAATTTAATCATTCGCACATAAACTCTGTAGTAAAAAATTTATGTTAATTTCAATGCGACCCTTTTGACCGCAAATCGAAATTGTAAAACTTTAGTCCGCTGTATAAAAGTAAATACGCGAGTACAAAAATAAATTCAAAGATACGATTGTCGAAACTTTCTAAAATTCGATTTCGTTCTAAGCTTTATGCGTCATACGGTTTCAAAAAATAAAATAAAAATATTAAACCATATAATAAATTTTCCATAATACAATAGAAGAGAAAGTAGAAAAATTTCACCCCCATATATTTCACGTGACATTTATATTATGACGACCGTTCCCCGATGACATTCGCATCTAAATCATATAATGGACGTAAAATTTTATACATACATGGTGTGAATTTTACTTGAATGGATTTCACTGCTGAAACGATGCATTTAATATAAATATATATTACTTAGAAGAAAAAAGATAGTTTCATGGTATCAAGCGTCGGCGTCGTAAAGGGCGACGAAAGAATATAAAACGCATCTCTGCGAAGGAGACATTCATTTTATACTCATGTAGATGCAATAAAATTTCCTCGAGAGAAAGAAAAACTATTTTCCGTCTGGCGTATTTTACAGCCAAGGTTACTGGCGAGGTTCTAGGGTGGGCATAAAACACTGGACACGGCCGTAGACTTAGACTAGGGTCTAGAGATAACTGGACAAAGTGCGAACGATCATCCGAAGAGATATTGTCGTAAAAGGAGCGAAATGCAACTGTTATGGCCGCGTTTCTTAAATTTATTTACATTTGAGTCGATTTAAGCACTGTTGAAGATTGAAATATTATTTATATGATATTTTTTATTCACTTTTTATATTACTATAATACTAACATGATCTACAATGAGATATTTACGAGCAAGTTTAAATTTGGCTTATTACTTTATTCTCAGGAAAAGCTATGAAAATTTAATATGAGTAGACTAATCGAATCTTCCAGGCATGATAGAACGTCAAGGTTCACGTAGGGTTTAAATATTCAACTTTTAATTTATAAGCCGTGACTTACGAGTATATAATTACCTCAAGTTATTAATTGCGTTTTGCGTGATAAACATATTGTTTTAAGAACTGCGCAAACAATACTCGATATAATATATAAATATATAAACAGTATACAGACGATACCACAAAACTGATGAAATTAAATATAAACAAAATTTTCAGTTTTTAATTAAAATTATGTACTTAAATAATAATACATAAAAAGTTTAATTAAATATTGCTATCATAAAATACATAAATATCAGAATTTATAAAACTATATTTATTATTTTATTAGTGTTTCACTTGAAAAAATAGTTTAAACACATAATAGTACTTTAAATATAATAAAAAAAACACGTTCCCTTATTTATAATTAATGTTTAAAAATAGAAATAGACAACCATTGTTTCGATTAAGTGCGTTCGAAATAGTTTTAGATTTGCTTTCAATAAATCATTTATTTATTTCGTGAAAGTATAACATTATTATTTTATTACAATATCAGTTATTTGTATAAACATATTTGCATGCGTTTAGATCTTAAATCTATATTATTCAATATAAAAAATAAAAATATGGTAAAGGCAACTATTAATAACAAAAAGTAATATTTATGTACATATAAATTACTCTACGATAGTTTAACGATATCAAATTTGCTTACTTGCCATTTTGTATTTGATTTATGTATCTATTTGAAAATTTGCTGAGACAGGTTCAATATTATTTTATATAAACACCCCTAAAGCAGTAAATATTAATTGTGTATAAATAGACATGTGTAAGCATTCAATATTTATGATATATCCATTTTTTAAATGTATCTATCACACATTAATCAAAAATAGTATCAGCACACTATTTTATCAAACAAAATAAATAATGTTTACATATTATTTTATATACTTTATTTTCTGACATATACTTATATTGGATTTAACTAAATAACTTAAATCGTTTCATCAACTTCATTAACCATTTAAATTGACTAATCATGATCGAATCAACATTAAACGCTTTCTTAACGATTTTAAAACACGTTATATTAGTTTGAAATAATTCGTATAAACACCAATACTATTATGATTTGGTAAAAATGTTTAATACTTTAACTGACTATCGTAAGGATCGATTTTGATATTATTTGATATTTCAAGGTAATTTATCTGATTATTATGCGTACTTATTATGCTAAAATTTGATAATAACTATACAATAAGATGTTCTACAGAATAACACATATTTAAAATATTAACGATATTTTTTTAATTCATTTTATGTGACACTTATATATATTATTTTTTATAATAAATTAAGATACATAAGGCATTTTAAATTTATTTAGAACTAATATTATTAGTAAAAAAATTCGCTTTCGAAATACTGCGATATAAAAATATAAATCAAGTTTGTCAAGTATATTTTTATAACATATAAAATTTGTTTGTATATTTTATCGATCATATGGCTTAGTCTAGCACGTAGTTTTAAACAATTTTTTAAAATTAAATATCTATATTTTTACCATACAAATTCAATAACTTTTATGATATGTAAAAGTAAACGCTGATTTTAAAATTGCTTCGATATTTTTTTTAATAGAATATGAAGTTTTTTACAATAAAATATTACGGAGTATTACTATAAATTTAATTATTTATTAATTTGCTGCATACCTATTGTTTAAAAAAATTCCATTTAAAAATAATGATATCGTTACAACAAAAATTTATTCGTATTGGAAAGAAAAGTAAAATTATAAAAATCAGTGCATATTATTATGCAATAATATCATAATTAAGTTTTTCTGGCAATAAAGATTATGTTCTGAAGTACTTGGTAGTAAAATAATAAAATATATAAGATAATAAAAATAATAAAATCATTAGAAATCTTATAAAACACATTAGTACCAAAATCATAATTTTAAAAGCAATAATATATACTTTTTGTAAAGTAAAAATTAAAATCTAGATTTTAAAACTAACTAACAAAATTAAATTCAACATATACCGTTTAAAAATGCGTTATTATTAAAAAAAAACCGGCCCTAGCTGCAGTGACACATAATAATTTATAATTAATAATATAGATGTCACTGATTCCCAGACTTTCAGTCTGGTGGTTAATATTTATTTGTAAGTATTCATTATGTCTTGATGATTGACTTACTCAGGTGGTACAGATTTACCCGTTGTAATGCATTGGGTATACGCCTATTAGGTTACAACGGAAAATTTAATAAAAAAATTAAATTAAAGTAAAATACTCGCCAAAATATCAAAATTTTATGAAAAAAATATATTTTTTTAAATTTTAATCTTTCACTGTTATCTGGAAAGCTTAAACCTAATGCGTTACAGCGGGGTCAATCGGCAATTAGGACCTTGTATGGGAATTAAGTTATCTTTGTACCAGAATGCGACTGGTATTTATGTTTTATTTAAAAAATTCGGTAACGATAAATATTTTTAAACAATAAAAAACAATAGTGTTTTTTGTACATGCTAAATTTAGACGATTAATGCGTTTAAGCAGCGAAGAAGAGATCTGTAATACAATATATAATAGTAGCGCAACAAATTATGTATAACACCCAGTACTGCACAATAGCCACACACACTCAAAAGCTATTGATAATTACCTTTTACCACAACTATAAAAACGAACTTATCTGAAGTAAAGACATGCGTCCGAGACAATAAGTATACAAAGTATAATATGATCGCGACGATTAATACGATAAAGTTATTAATAATAAAAATTTTAGCGAAACATCTTAAAAATATATTATAGTTAAAATATATTTAGATTTGAAAGTGGTTTGTTAAAAATGTAAATCTAATTATTTCTAATTAACAAGATGTTTGATAAAACAAGATAATTTTAATTTTGATAATAGTCGACAGTTTATTAATAATTCAATAAAATACTTTGAAGTAATCTAAGCACACAACTGTTTCTTGTTAATATAAATGATAGGTACTCAGCAGTTGCTTACATATTTTTTTATTATAAAATATTAAAAAAACAATAACTAGACCATGAAAAATATACTCACTTAAATATATTTGAGATTTTTTATGCCAAATAATAAATCGTTACGGTATAGAATATGAACTGGTTAATTTAAACTGAAAATATTCATACAAAAATAATGATAGATGTTTAATTACTTACAAAAAATATACCGTAAAATAAATAAAATATATTTTTCTAAAATTATAATAAATTTAAAAATTATTATATTGTTATTTCCAGGTCGCGTGAATGAAATACTAAAACGTTTTCACGTAATTATTTATTATCAATCCACTGAAAATCACATTTGTAACCACACCGCGCCAATAACCATCGCATAAAACTCGATTCAAATTCACCGTTCCGTCCCCTTGCAAGGCACTGAGGCGGCGAAGAGAAGAGAGCGTCGTCGTATATATTTGAAATTAGCCATAGCGGCGTCACTTTGCGTCGCAATAAGAATAACGGAGTTGACTCTTCGGTAATTCCGCGAGGTTCCTCAGTAACATCCGCGGGTATATTAAACGAGCTAGAGTGATGTTATCTGAACGAGTCGGTTATTTACATGGCGGGGCGCACCGGTTAAAAGGAAACGACCGAGTTAAGTGAGTTAAGGTGGAGCACACGCGAAAGAGTCGTTTTGCATTCGGCCCCCAGAATTGCGGCAATAACCGAAGCCGCTTATCGAGATGTACAACACACTTGGCAAATGAAAATTTTTCGCAATTTAGATATACGAAACGTTAGACCGTAGAGTTTTCGAATATGGTTCTGAAAATATAATTTAAATGCACTTAAATATGATATTTATATTAAAATAACTATTAAAAAAGACTAGATTCTTAACCTCTTCAACGTTATGCTTCACTGTTGAAAGTGTGATCCGCAGTGACACGAACTTTTTGCCGCTAGCCGATATATACACACAAAAAATTTTTTTTTGGTGTGATATATTGACATGGAGCTGCGCAAAGTGGTGATCTGCTGCAGTCTTCACACCAGTATTTTGATTGTTAGACATATCCGTAGTTTCCATTGATTTTGCTAAAATTTTCAAAATGCGGATATATCCGTCATACCCACTTTGCAAGTACTTTTGTCATGACGGATATATACGACATATCCACTTAAGGGGTTAACAAGCTCATTAGGCACAAAAACGTCTTCGGCGATAACCATAAGGAGCTGGTTTGACTTATTATTATGCGAATTAAAAAATAAGGATACTTTTAAACATTAACGTTCCTACTAAATAACACATTCAAAATTCACTGTTTTTATTTTTGCATAATAGACAACCCATGATCGTTATTATTTATAAAGATATTTTAAAATAAAAATTATTACTCTAGTTAATGCAAACGAAACAATCCAATTTAACTCCTCACTATCGTATTTGAAAATCTCTCTGTGGTCAAGTTCGTTGCACGTCGACAATGCTCGGTAAATTCTTTGGAGCGAGCTCGGTCAAAGATGAGTTTGGCACGATTCGGCCAAGTAAATAGAGGATGAAATGGCGTGTAGCACCCTTTGCGAGTGTGTTGGGGTTTTAGAAGATTTAGACCGTCGATACTACCTTGGGTCCATTCAGACTTGGCACTACTTGCCGCTCAATCGCTTACAAAGTGAAGGACACAAAAGAGTTTGCCGCTAGCTAACGACGGACCTATAGCGACGGTATGCGAACGAAGCGGAAAAACGCTTTTCATATAACCGATCTTTTATATGATAAAGATAATATCATTTTTGTTGTCCAAGTGCAAAAAGTTAACAGATTTAACTAATTTTTGATCAATTTACTAAACAAAAATTAAATAGATTGACAAAAATAACGAATAACCAGCTCTGAACGAGTGAAAAATTTAATACCGAAATAAATTTATTAACACCAGTTTTGAGTTTTATTAATCAAATAGACATAAAAAAAATTGGTTTATTTAATATCTACCATTAACCACAGTATTAAAATTATTGTCACGAATGCGACTCCTGAAAGTCAGAGAGTCTAGTCTAAGAACTGATGTGTCGAGTAGTTTTTGCCGGCTGAGAATGTTCCATGTGGAATTTGAATCCGGGTCTTTAAGGTATTAATAATCAACTTATTTCACTGATCTATCGTACTGCTTGATAAAAGTCGTCTACAATAAAACACACAACAATAAAAAAAATCGTATAAAAGCTTGACAGTAGCAGAGTGTAATGTTAATGAAGTGCTCAAATACACTTATATTTATTTTAATAAAAATAAAGTGTTTTTTTTTTATCTTTAAATCTTTAATTTTTAATTTATTTAGTAACTAAATAATATGAAATAAATGTAAAAGTATATTGTTTCAGTTATAAAAATGACAAATATATAACTTAATCTAACAGCTGACCCAACCGGTAAATATTAATAAAATCTGCAGATTAAAATGCCCTTTAATCTGAAACACAACCCACACTATAGTTCAAATATATTTTTTAGCATTGTAATACTAGAAATATATTTGAAACAATCAAAATACAAGTCCAAGAATTTAGGCGTCCGGTATTCGTACACCCGCTAGCTTCGGTGCCTCGCGATAGTAAAGGATCGACATCTATTTTTTATTAAATGTTACTAATGCTTTATTTAATGAATCTTATATATAATTGTTCAAGCCGTTTCTCAGTTTTCTACTTTTTAAATCGTATCGCTTTGTTTGAACGGTGTATAATAATACACGTAAACAAAAGAAATATATTTAATTACAATTAATAAAAATAAAAATAGAATTGGCACAATAATTTTCGAACCTCCAATAATTTATTCTATTGTTATCGACCAATGAAAAATAAGCATTCAAATATAAAACAAAATGGCCGACAGTAACATGGCAACAGTTTTAAATAATTATTATTTATAAATAAAATTTTGCTACGCGACAATAGTTTTCATTAATTCCTCATGTGCGTTGCGTCCATTGAGGCCGAAAAGTGAGTTTTTTCTTTTATAATACGTTATTATTGCTTCCGATTTAATGCACACTGAACTTACGTTTTAAACGTGAACATGTAGTATATACTTAGTACATATGAAGATTGAGGTTAATGTCAGTCAAATCGTATAAATGCTAATAAAACGTATATTCATCTATTGATATTTGGGGATACTATCTTTCACGACGATCGCGTGACAATGATTGTGATGCAGACGATTATTTAGCTGAAGAAGCTTGGTTAAGCAAAATAAATTAAAATTATTGCAGCAAAAAAAAATCCGTTCCGAGTGACGACTCGCAATATAGTACATATGTGTAGTTTCTTGGATGCTATCTAATAGACGACATTTTACAATGATTATAAATATGTGATTGCATACCTCAAATCACATGCAAATTAGTAAATTATTGTTTTGTTATGATAGTTTTTCTCATGTTTAAATTCATTTTTAAGGAAGTTAAATCATAATATAAAGTTGTAGTAGTTAAGTGAAGCATCTGCTTTTGAAAGGTTTGGAGGGTTGTTGTCGTATATAAAGGATTTTTTAATTAATATAATAGACAATAACGCCACTTATCTTTAAAACAAACGGTTTCTTAAATTAGCGTTCTTAACCGATATAACATCAAAGTTGTTTCGAGTTACAAGAAAGTTTGAAGAATTTACTTTATAATATAATGTAATTAATAAGCTTCTTAGAAATTCTGTTATTATGATGAATATCAAATTTGAAATATGAGATTTTAAGCAACTCTGATATGTAAAATTTTGTAATAATTTTTTAAAGTAATTCAACAATTATAATATTTTTTTCTGATTAAAAAGCTGTAACACGTAGCAATTTATTGCAAACTTCTTATACCTGATATTATTTCATTTACTGTAATATATTTTCTTTAAGTTTATTTTCGAATTTCAATAATATATTAATAAATATAAATTAAAAACAAGGTTGACTAATAATCAGACTTCTTATGAATCTTTTATTTTAGCGTTAATCGTTCTTAAAATAATATATTTTTACAATACATGTTACTAGTTAGTGAAATTAATAAAAAAATAAAACATTTCTAGATACAATTCAAATGAAAAAAAATATAAAACAACTTACAATTCTAGTGAAATGTAAAAGAAAATAAAAAATAAAAAATTATGTGCTAGTTTAAGTATTGTATATTTTATTGAAAATCTTAAAATATGTATTTTGGCATTTTTTGCTTGAATATAAATTTAAGGTTGTTTTATCGTAGTCTCCGATACATATGATTAGTTGATTATTATGTTAATGTGAAATACTTTTATAGTATTTTCTGGTATGAAAATGACAATGATCTTATTTTTCGGGCGTAGAAGGCAAAAACTGAAGCTAAAATAAACGCCTGAAAAACAGTTTATTTTAAGCATATATCTATATAATATATATTCAAATTTAGCTACCGTTATCAGGTGGTATAGTCAAAATAGCTGGTCTTAAAAGTCAGAGAATCATTGCTGGATTGTCGAGTTATATTATTGTCGGCTGTGATGTCGTGATGATGCCGAACTTTCTGCTAATGTCCATGGAGTCTCTAGGACGTTTGTCTTTGCCTGTCTCTCTCTCTCTCTCTCTGGCTGCACATCAGCCTCTTTACCCGCCTGCCTCCCTGTGACCAAGTTTCGCATATTATATATTGCTGCTTCAAAAGATCTCTGACGAATCGCAGATGTTAGCGGGCCCCTTACATTATTTTTTAGACACACCCGCAAAATGTATTAACACTTTAAAGGTGAAACATCTAGATCAGATCTCGGCAACCTTTTTGGCTGCGGGTCAAAATAATTCAAATGTGACTACGAAAAAGCCTATTCTGGTCAGTGAATATTTTTGGTTCTCAAAACCATATATGTGGTCTAGTTGTGACATCGTAACACGTTAAAAAAAATGATATTTTAGATTTAATAATAGAAATAATGATATTTAAAGGATAGTTCGATATAAAAAAATGAGAACGGCCAGGGAAATTTTTTACGGATGTTTCCTCAATGGAATATAGAAATTTTTTCGTGCATTAAGAAATAAATTATAATCTTTAAGTATTTTTTTTATATTCTATTTATATTTTATAAGTCTGTTTTGATTAAATTTATTTAGTGTATAAACAATTATCTATATATGTTAAATTAAATATTAAAATAAATACAATATTAACACCTATTAACGTTTGATTGCTTAGACCCAATATCTTTTTTCCTAATCTCTCTTCCAATATTGAGCCTTACTTGCGAGACGTGTTTGCTATTTTTTTATTTTTTAAAAATAATCTTTAAGATGTCCTTTTTATTTATTTTTTAGGTAATTGGAACCATTAAAAGTTATTTTTATTTGTTGGCTTATATAATTTTTTTAAGTTTAGTATAAAATGGTGTGTAATGTATAATTTTTACAGCTTTATTTTGGATAACAATTTTAATTAAATCACGAATATGAAGGTTTGCATTTAGCTACAGGTAATGAATTAGATTTAAAATGAATTAAAAATACTTATTAAAAAAATATGTTTATTTAAATTAAGATATTTTGATTATTTTCACTGAAATAAAATTAAAATAAATTCTTATAAGAAACTGCATATATTAAATAAAGCTTAAAAAACCGTCCCTAAACAAATACAAACTAGTATTTTAAAACTCTTATTATATTTCTAACATATTTTGATATATAAGCTTGATTGTTATCAGCTTGAAATTAAAAAATAAAATTTATCTCTTGAACTCAAAATTGATTTCATAACAACTAATTTTCTAAAATGATCCGGTTTTAACCATATTTTTTCAGTTTCAGGCACAGCTAGCCTCACTGGCATTTCGGCCGACCTTCAACCGAGGCAAAGGTTCCAAGTACAACCAGAAAGGCCGTACTTCGACGACGTGTCACCTCGCAACGTGACCGCAATCGTCGGTCAGTCGGCCCTGCTGCGGTGTAGAGTCAAGCACATGGGCAACAGAACGGTGAGTGTTCCTAATATTAAGTGCCAATAAACAATGCTGCCTTTGCCTCCATAAAAACCTCTTGCGTACAACAATGAAATATTATATTGAAGGAAAAAACTTTTTTATTGCGTCTCCAGATACGAGGGCAGTCAATAGGCGAACAAACTTATTTACGACGCGTGTACAACAAAAAGAAGCTAGGGGGACGGTAATGGACTCTCGATAGTTTTAATGTCTTTTGTCGCGTAGGAAAGTTTAGCTAAAACCACTGCCTAACGATGTGAAAATCGTTCGGCAAATAAAGGATACTGCTCCGGCGCCGTTGTCTATAAAACCCGGAGCCCCTGGAGGGATGCTTGTTCCGCTCTCGTTCTGAAAACTGTCAATGAAAATAAACCGACGCTTGTATATGTGCAGTGTTCGGAATACTAACGAATCGAGCGAATTCTATGCGCTTGTATTCTTTAAATTAAAATTTCAATACTGTATTTCATAACTATAGATACCAAAGTACCGTGGCGGGATTCTTCTCTTTAGTCTAATAGCCCACTGTCACTATAAATATAATATAATAATAAACGGAATTTTGTTATTAAAAAGCTTACCTTAAAGGGTTAGCTGCAACTGATAGAGAGATTTTTCTGATTAATTATATAATATTTTGAGATAAATCAATTACATTCCCGTGCAATTTTCAACTTACGTTTTATTTACGTTGCGTTTTATATTCTGCGCTTTTTATAAACACTTCTCACATTTTCTGTACTTTTATTATATTAGATTTTGCTTATAAATATAAACCAACATTATATTACTGCTGCAAAAAGTTTCAAAATATCACATACCCATCCAAAAACAATGAATGAGTTATGAATTATAGCTTGCCTGTAACTTTTCCGTACTTAACTGTTTGGTAACAAAAAGTTTGTCCGTCGACTTTCCGTACTACACAGGCAATTGGATCTTACTTTACATATTATATAGCATTTTACGGTAGAGGACATATTGAATTCTTTATTAGGAAAGATCTACTACTTGCTCTTGTTCCTTGAACATTTTCAGTACAGAATGAAATATTTCAACATCGTTGAATATAATTAAAAAACATATATTGACTGTAATGTTACCATAATTTGTAATAAAATATCCTAATCTAAGATCAAATGCCTAAATTGTATGCTGTGCATTGTTGCGTAAACGTCCCGCATGATATAGAGCAAAGGTCGCCAACCGGTCGTCCATGGAACACTAATGGTCCGCGGAAATTTAAAAGTATATTTACAATTTTGTATTTATTTAAATGTTTCATTATATTATTATTTTTATTTTCATTGAAAGGAAAGACTTATATCCAGTGTTAGCGATACAATTATTAGATCAAGTTATTTTTCCAGCTGCAAAATAATTTAATGTTCCAAGATCTTGCCCAACGATAGTTACAGATTTAATATTATTTTAAATTATGAGTTTCACAATAGTCACCTGTGTGTTCATTGCTGTATATCGGCATTTTAAAAACTTTTTTTTATGCAGCCGCTTCCCTATTCACGTAAACTCTGGTCCAACGTCCAAAATCCAAAGTTGAACTTGCTTTGCAGATGCTGTATATTTTTAAAATGCACACACGGATATTAGAATTTTGTACGTTAACATAAACTTTACGTGAACGTGACTAAATTGTTTACATAAATTTTAATTAAAAACAAGAATAACTCATTGTATCAATAAAAAAAATTCACTGACATATAGATTAAAATCGTTTTACAAATACAATTATAAACAAAAATAATGTTCTTGATACAATATAAAATTTCAAATGTTGTTTTTTGCATGTTTTATAAGAAATATATCTGTGATTATTATTTTAATAAAATATAATCATAAAATCAATAATTATATCTTTATTTTATTATGGAAATAGTTTGTAGTGTAATTTTATATTTGAATGATACATGTATTAAAAAATTATGGTAGTGTTTCGCGGGATACAAATACAAAGTTTAAAAGTTTAGTAACCGCTGATAAAGATATCATTTTGTAACTGTCAAGTCAAAAGTTAACTGCGTAAATTATTTTCGAATTTTAAAAAATCTTGCTAATTGATATTAATATTCAATACACCGTCTTTTACTTCTCATAAGCTTATTCTCAAATTCAGTTAGCCATATTTAAGCGCACTTTATTATTAAAAAAATATAGTTGTTAATTGGAAAACAAAGTAGTAATGATAAATTATACAATGTTTTACATTAAATAAATATTGCAACTGTTTCACTTTATAATTAATATTTTTCCTGATATAAAAATTGTTACGCATTTTCTTTTATTGATATAATTGTACCATTAATTTCAGTAACACAGTTGTTTTTCGGCAAATTAAATCAATTAATAAATCATTCTTTATCATTTTTTTTACTACTAATTGTGATACAACATTTTAAAATTTAATTTTTTGCCATTTTACATTTTAATGCAATATGTTTTATATATAATAGAATAAACGATTCAATAAATCTAGAAATTGTATCGCATAAGAACAATGCCATTCGGGCCTTTATCGTAAACCACTCATCAGATTTAGCATCAGATTGAGTATGAGATATTGCTATGTGCACATTTAATTCCACGGCCAGAGATATTTACGTTAAATTTAATCATCCGTGAGCCGAACGTTAAAAAAAACATTTCTGTTGCAGCACAATGGCTCGCGAAAATTTACACAGCGCCATAGATTCGGCCTTTATTAAATTTTCAAAAATAAATTCGCATACCAGAAGCAATAGGCCAGCAACGAGTGAATTTATCGCTATAAAAGCCTCCGTCGAAAACACAGAGAGGCTTATTCAAAACTGCGCCCGCTTTTGTGTACGTCGTAGACGAGTTAAATACACGCGAAACGTCCCACTTTAAATATGTATAACACAACAAAACGAAGGGTGAGTGTGTATTTTGTTGCCGATATTTATATGTAAAGGGCTCGTTTTAAGTACAGACGAGGGACGTTAATCCTATTGTGCGTCGTAGCATTTCTCCTAATCTCGGCTCATTCTTCAGTGTCCTGGCGGAGACTTTGCTGGAGCAACGCCACTTTTTCAATGTAAATTCGGGACATTCTTTACAACGATCGTTCCGCGTTTGGGACCCCTCGCTTATTGTCGTCGGGCGAAAAACGTCATGGAAATGTACAGCATACTTTCCGAATACACTTTGCTAAATGTCTATCCGGTGGGGAGATTCGTAAGGCCGCTGAGAGTTGCCGCAGTATTTCCGGAATATTCCCGGAAGACTTTGTCGGCTGACGAGTCAAATATTTAGTAATGTCGTTAGCTATCTTAAGAATTCTCGGATCAGAAACATATGAGTTATACTCAAGTAATTTATCAATGTATGTATTATATTCGTAAAATCAAATAACAAAATTAATCAAATTTATATCATCGTAAAATACAGGCGTTGGATTGCTTTTACCAATCTTTTGCAAATACAATAGTGGTATACGTTGGATACTTTTTTATAAATATTTTAAAAAGTACCCAATATCAATCAACAAGTTTTCAATTATCTAACGATATGTCTTCAAAATTATTTAAAAAATTGTCGACAATTTTTCTATCATGATTCGAATACTCGCAAAAATATTTAAACAAAAATTAAAAATATTTAAAAAATGTAGTACAAATTCGCAAAAGTTTTGAAATTTGCTGTACAATTTGTGTAATCTACGTATCATTACTGCGTCACGAAGTTTCCTCTAAGTTATCTATAACATCGATTTAAACTCTTCGGGTTCAAGTGATTATTTAGATGGGCCTGGTCAATAGTTTAAATTAAAGAGAGCTGCTTAGTTAGCAAATTTTACCTAAAACAAGTTTAACTGAAATCTTGTTTATTTCTAGTCAAAATTGCAGTGATTGTTTTTAATAAAGTTCTTGATTAAAGTGTGTTTCTTAAGAAAGTGAATTCGGTACCACAATGTTCCGACATATTTATACTCATTAGTTAATGAGGAGAGTCCAAGGTCTCTTACAATCATCAGTCTTCTGGTTATTTAAAACAAAACTACTATTGGTCATCGTCCAACAAAGATATTGTTAATATCTTCGCAACGGTGCACAGTGGGGTATTTGCTCGATCTGGGCGGCCAAAAGTCGATTACGAAAATTTAAGCGCAGGTAAAAAAAAAGTTGCTCTGTAAAGCTGATAATTTTGCGCATAATAATCAATAATTCCCCCACTCCTTGCATAACGCTAGCGCCCCCACGATCGGTCGGAAGTCAGTCATCCCTTCGAGTGCACCATCGTTTTCTCGGTGACGATTGCATACTCGTAAATTGGACAATTATTATTATTTTATTTAAGTACAGTTAAAAATCCAAACCATTTATTATGATAAAGCAGGTAAGTATTTCTACGTTTCATAGATTTTTGTTGCAGTTGCTGTCATATTAAACATTGTTTTGAATAAGTACCATTTTTTAGTACTTTTTCCAATTTTGAGTTTATTAGTTATATTTCCTACCACTTTTTAATGTAGATTTTATACACAATATAAAGTTTAGGTCTTTCTCTTTACGACACATGTAAAATTGGCTGCGGATTTTTGCGGTTTTTAACACATTGCATACCATTATTCTTAAAAATGGGACAGGGCTTAGTCGCGAAAGTTAGAACCTAAACGTTTGAAACTATTGTAACTTTTTAATTAGGTGACGCGTTACCGTCAAATTTAAAATACAGTTTCATAATGATTGTTATTATTTAATAATATGATCACCATGGTAAAATCAGTAAACCTCAAAATGTGGATCGCGTACTAATAAAATAAAATAATAATTTGTTTAGAATCACCAAATATACACATATTTAAAAATGAAAACGATACCGAGTATGATAAAATACTAGTCAAATACCTTTTCTTGTTAAAAAAAAATAGCAAATATCAAACTTTGTGACATATACAATTTATTTTTTATTTTTAACACTTGACGCGGCGAAATTCGCACGACCGTTCAACACGGAATTCCTCATCCTCGGGCCTACAATTTAATAAATACTTTAAATACTTATTAAAATAAAGTTTCATAAATTATTTCTTGAAAAATATTTTTTTTTAGTTTTTTTTAAAAAAAAAACTTTTTTTATAATGTATTTTTTAGCACTTCTAATATTATATTTTTGACTAAAAGCACTTATGGAATCAATTTAAGTTGAGAAATAATTTTGGCCGCCCAGATCGGGCAAATACCCCACTGTGCAGTGATTAAAAAATCAGTAAAATTAGCAACGTTGTCACTCTATTAAATGTGAATCCGAGGCTTAGTATCTTTTATTAGACGCACTTGTTTGGTAGAGATGTTTGGGAACCGACATTTTAGTCTTATAAATAAGGTCCTTTTTATGTGTTTTTTTTTTAACTCTTGATGAATACCGTTCAATAATTGCACGTTGACAAATAAAATTATTTTGACAAAAAAATATGAAAATATGTTATATTAAGCATAGGAATATCAGATAATTTATTACAAAGCAGGTTTGCTACAACTGAAATAAAATATAATGCTGTAAAAATTAGTCTTAATAAAAAGCTTAGATAAATATGTATTTAAATAATTAATTATTGATAATATTAGAATTTTCGTAAATACATTTTTTTAGACTTGAAAAAAGTTTTATTTTCTTTTTGTAAAACCAGACCTTTTTTAATAAGCATTTGAATAATTATACAATAATGTGTATATTAAATAATATCCACAAATCTGAATTTAAAAAATAATAAATCGAAAACAAATTGTTATTTGCTTATGTTTAACACTTAACGAATGTGATTTTTGACTTTTAGAGAAAACACAAATATATCGATGTAGTTATTAGAGCAAAGGTTTTAATAATGCTTACACTTATTTTCATGAATATATAATAAAAAAAATTGAAATAAAATAAAAAAAACGATAAAAAAATCTTTTTTTTTAATTTTTAAAATGACATAATAAAGTATTATAAATTGATTTTGACCAATTTTCGAGCGTGTAAAATAAAAATTACGCTAAAATCAGAGATACAAATTTTGTCGTTAAATTTCTACAATGACTGCTAGTTTTGTTTTTATATGTTTATAAAATAATATTTATAGAATACTGCAAAAAACAATATATATTTAAACAATGAAAAAACCACTAATCCCACATAAAAATGTAGAATATTAGTACTATTGATAAATAAATAGTTTACAATTGATAAATGTCAGCTGGAGCTATTTACTTATGTTTTAATACTAGTCTGTTATGTATAGTAAGTTAATAACTAAGTGTTTTTTATTTATGTTGTGCCTTGAAAATCAGTGATTATTACATAATTATAAGTCTAGTTAATAATCACAGATTTGGTTTATTAAGATTTTCTTAATCTTGCAAAGGAGTAATAAATGATTAAAATATAGTCAAACGTATTCGTGCATAGTAACATCAATTAAAGTTATTAATTATAAAAATAAGTCCAAAATTTAGTCTTTCATTAAAATTTAAGGTCTCACTACTTATAAATAAAAATTCTGTCTGTCCCGTTATAAATAAAAATTCACATGAATAAATATAGTGCTTTGCAATTTAAATTACGAATTAATAATATAGAGTTCCAACACAATTAAGTATTACTATATTATTAGAAAATTCTTATACGATATTGCTTATTTTTTAATATAAGTTTGATAAATAATTTTATGAAATTTATAATAAGTTTGTATAAGTTTAATTATATTCAACTCTTAAATATATTTTTTTTGTATACTGAAAAAACGCGTTAAGCTTTAGCGTATCGTATATATTTTCAAAATAAATAAATAATACTGAAATTATACGAGCACGATCAGCCACTAATGTCCACTACGTGCTTACTCGAAATATTCTCGTTTGATAAATCTCGATAAGAATATGTACATCATGCAATCGACCCCAAAATTTGAAACCCATTAAATTCGACACACCCAACTAATTTCGTAGTACCTGGGCCTAAATTGCCCCCATAAATAGCGATAAAGGCTCCTAATAACAACACTGCCTGACCAATCTGAATTTACGAATCGTTTCGGCGCGTTAAAGCGTAAAATCAGGCCTCGTTTTCACTTAATTTCCCAATAGTTGCACGTCAGTTATCAGGCGTAAGCAACAGCACATTTACAGCTGAATATTGTTTATCGAAGGGTAATGCGCAAATTTGGGCTAGGTTTACCGTTGGCCGAGGAGGAGGAGCTGTGTCATGGGAGTCGCATGAATCTCCTGGATGATCCTTAGGTAGTAGCCTTTACGGTCTTAAGGCGCTCGTATAATAAAGCGAAAGGATAATGGAGACCTGGTAGAGGAGGGTTGGGCACCGAACCGAAGATATAAGACCAACAAAAGCCAGGCTATACTTTAAGCTATATGTGTTAAATTTAAGACTTTGTCGACTATTTTACAGTTATTATTAAACCATAGAATTTAAATATACGCAACATACTTTCTGAATTCTGGCGAAAAATATATAATGTTCGATTAAATGTTTTGATCTATGAAATGCATTCTTAAAATCTATATACATATGTATATTTAATACTCATATACCAACATTATTTTTTTCTTGAAATATCGTTTTAATGTATATTATGTATCCATGTTAAAAATATCATATTTTTAAAACCAGCAAAGTCTTTTTTATCATTTTATGTGAATTTGATATATGTATATGTAATGGTTTTTTATTGTCGTAAAGAATAAATTGGAACATTAAGCACTGGGTTTCTTTCTAAAATTTACATTTAAGACATACCACATGCGGTTACGGCATTGAGTTAAAGTAAATGTTGCTAGAGTAAACGATTGTGGGAAAATGCGATTTTGCTACACGTGATGCTAGTGTTACTATCGTATAACTTTAGTATCTTGCATCTTAGATTTGAATCATCTTATGTTATTTGAGTTAAGGATGAATTTAAATAGTTGTGATTTGAATTAAAGTGTATATCAAGAATGTCATTTAAATCGATTTTGAAAAGGCTTTTGATAATGTTTGTCATGCCTACAATTCGTAAATAGTAAAATTATTTGTTGTGTTACAGGTATTCGCACTTGGTAGATAAATTAGTCTATCCATTATTAAATTATTTAAATAATTTAATGTAATTGTTTTATAATATGTTTATTTTTTGGATTTTGGTTATATATATATTTTTATTTTTCTGTACGGAGTGCATTGAAGTCAAGCTGTTATGTTTTATACATTTATTTAAAAAAAAAAAAAAAAATAGATGTCTTTGAGGCAACGATCCTAACTGGCACCTTTCTAGACAAGAACGTGCCTATTCTTAGAATCCCATTGATTCTTAGCGATTTTCCTTTTTGCTTTAACCCAGGGGTGAGCAACCTTCTTAATGAACGGGCCAATTTAAATTTTAAATATTTTTGGCGGACCGCACGTATAGTAACACTTATTAATAATTTAAAAACTTTATTTATAATAAACATTAAAATAAAAAAAATAACAAATTCAAAAAAAAGTAAAGATTTCACATACAAATTTTAATGCAAAATAAAAACAAACAAGAAAAGAACAATAAAACGAATTTACTTGAAATTTTTAATGAGAAATATGGCACTGTTTTTTCGATACAAGCTGATCAATATCAGCCGGAATTGATGAGGTAGCTACACGTACGCAGCTTTCTAATCGTGCATCACTTAGTCTTGATCGATGGTCATTTTTGATTAATTTCATAGTTGAAAATAATTGTTCGCAAACATACGTACTTCCGAACAGAGACATCATTTGCTTTGCATTTATCGTCAAAAGCGAAAATTTCTCAGGGCTTACATACGATTTATAAAAATTTTCGATGTTTATTGAGAAAAATACACTTTTTAAATCAGTATTATTCTGCATGTCAATCACTTCCATTTGAAAGTCTTCGAAAACTGTATCCACATCGATATTAAATGGTAAGGAAAATATTTTCATGGAAACCGCTGTCTTCTCAGCTTTGAACATTTGGAATCGTAATTGAAATTCATTGATTAAAATGTCTATATATTGTGCGTATTTTTTAGAAGTAGTAACGTTTTCTTTTTCTAAATGTGGAAAGTGAGACACATTATTGCTGTATAAAGATGCTGTTTCCACAATTTTAATTTGCGCTCAAAGCCCTGAATTTTATCATACAAATTGTGAATAAACTGTCCTTTGCTTTGAAGTTCCACATTAAGATCATTGAGATGCTGAGTCATGTTGATAAGAAACCCAAAATCGCACATCCATTCTTTATTACCAAAATGAGGAAAGGCATCCCTTCATATCCAAGAACAATTATATTTCGCTTTTTAAGTTGTATACTCTTTTTAGCATTTTTTTTTTTTTTTTTTTTTTTTAATGTTTATTTCAAAAATAATTTAGTTTTATACAAGTTATAAATTACATGTTTCTGGCTTTTAGCCATTATCATGTTTACAAGCGAAATTACAATAGTATAAATAAAAATAGAGGCAACAATATGCAATATTTAATAAGTAAAATTTAAGGAGAAAATACTAAAACCTTTATACAATAAGAAAAAGAAAATATAATTTAAATAAAATAAATAAAATGTAAGATACATAATTAAAAATAACACTTACGAACTGGGGCTATTGAAGTCGTGGTTACAGATTTGCTATCAAAGCATTATGTGCTTAGGCATTTTATGTTTATACTTGAAATTTAGTGTGACTTTGTCATAGTTACCAATTTTTGCAATTAATTTATTATTATGTTCACGCGAGATATTTTTGTAATAATTTATCGTATTAGTAATAATGTGATTTTTAATTGTAGGTATAGAATATCGAGTGTGGAGTTTCTTTAAATTAGTATAATATGTGTTATAAATTATTCTTACAGCTTTATTTTGAATTACTTGTAACTTATTAAAATTATTTTTACACGTATTACTCCACACTGGGCAAGCGTATGTTAATATCGGTCCTTTTTAGCATTGCACCTCTACTAAGCCAACGTACTTCGGTAATAAAAACCACGTCGCCATATTCAGTTAATAAATCTTTCAGGAATTCTTTAAATTCACGGTGATTTACCGCGCGCGACTTTATAAAATTGATTAGTTTAATTATTGGTACTGTGACATTTGGCAAACTCAATCTTTTCGCACACAAATTTTCCTGGTGAATTATGCAGTGGTTAACGAATATTTCCCTTCGGAATAGCCTTCCCGATACTCCTACCTCCATGCTTGACATTGCTCGTGCTCCATCTGTCGATATACCAATAATCTTTTCTAATAAAATTGAAAATTTTTCCAACACAGACTTTAGTTCATCGTACAGGTCTTTGCCGGTTGTAGTCACTTGCATTGGAATCAGTGAACACAATTCTTCGGTAGTATTAAATTTTGTGTCAATATTACGTAAAAATATAGCCAGTTGTGCTGTATCGCTAATATCGCAACACTCATCAAGTGCCAAAGAACATTATTCGAATTTTGCAATTCGTTCACGAAGCGTTGTTGCCATGTTCTAGGACAAGTCTTCAATTCTTCTTGCAATGGTGAATCTTGATAAACTAATGTTTGAAATAATAATAATTTTATCAGGAAATGCTATTTATGCAACAGAAGTCAAACATTCTTTTATCATTTCTCTATCCGCAAAGGGTTTCATTTTTTTGTCAGTATTTGACTGACAACAAAACTAGCATTTACCATTTTATTATAATTAATTTTATAACAATATATTGATGGGAGAATTAAATAAATTTTAAATAAATTCAATTTTAGAAATGCTTGGCGGGCAGCATAAACATGTATAACGGGCCGAAAGCGGCCCGCATGCCGCGTGTTGTTCCTGCTTTAACCGATTCCTAGTACCACAGTATTTTATTAAAAAAAAAAACAGCTTATTAATGCGACGAAGATTTTCTTGAAATATAAATTTTCTTCAAAGGTTAATTTATTGTCGCTATGTTACGAGCGGATCATCTAAAACACATGTAAAAAATAAGCATATATTTTTAACTTCTTTTAGAACTCTTATTGTCATACTCATGTATAAAACAAAACATCACTACTTTAATGTATGCTGTATAATAACAGCGTATAATTTTTTTAATAAATATTACTATGTAGGAGTAATGTTTTTTCGCAGAAGGTTGTCAACAAATTAACTTTAATTAAAATATCATTTAAGCCTTTTTTTGCATCTAAACTTATATATAATTAATATTACATATATCAAATATTTAAAAGTGCTAGGTATACTAACTAAATTAATAAAAATAATAATTTGTATCTACATTTCCATATGCTTATATGGAAATGTAAGTAGATTGAAATAGTTTTCTTAGAATTACGCCTTATTGTCTGACTTCAACGAAAAATAGCTTTCCAAATATTTATATATCAAAAAAACATCGCAGACAAATTATTTCCATAATATTATTATTGTTAATATCAAACTATAGAAATAAAATAGAATAACTTTTGTCATGGAACTAGAAAAAAATAAATACGGTGTGCCACTATCTAAGCTATGGCATAAGCTGTAAATTATTTAAAAATTCACAGCGCATTCCGTCTGACAAACCGACGGATGAATAATGAAAAAGGATGCAAATAAGGAGTATCCAGAAACTCGACGCCATATTTTCCTCGGGTCGCTCCTTAAAAGCGACTTGCATTGCGCTCCTCGCGTTCAATCTTGTCGTAACTATCCGCCTCGGTTCAGCCCTTGCCGAAGTTTACGGCCTGGATCCACCGGGATAATCTACTTTAGGGCGGTTTAATTTGAATGGATAACCTCTTATATCCCGAGCTCCGGCCCTGGCGGAGGCTCTCATCGCCGCGGCCATAAATCGCCTGGGCCGCTGGATAAATATATTATTATATAAACATTTTCAGGTAGGCCGATAGATACGCCATTGTAGGCGGTGATAAAATATTATGCGCAACTTTTACGAGCGTACCAGACAAGAGAAAACGCACTATGGCACGCCACGTGTAATGATGATCTATTCGCCGAGAGAAGCATAAAATATTATACCTCCCCATGTGATCATGCTTATACTACAGCGATTCCCAAACTAGTGATACAAAAAAAAATTTACTCTCCTTTGGGTGCTGTCCAGACATTGGCATTATGCACAAAATTATACTTGAATCATCATGACCTAATAAATGCAGTTTTGCTATCTCAATCGTCTGATTAGACGACCTGACCATTCAATCAACAAATCACGTACATTTAAAATAATACACAAACTTTAAAGAATTAATTTGATCATAGATTCTATTTTTCTAGATTCTTATAAATAATAATAGCACATATTTTAAAAATATATGCTTCAACCCACTCTTTTGACGAATACATCTTTATGTCGGGCGGGTTCATTGAGGAGCTGGATGGCTCGATCAGAGGGGAGTGTAAATATCATAAATAAGATACCCGATCGCGATTCTCTATGGCACTTCGCAGCCCATTAAAGCATATATATGATAAAGTCAGACCTTCTATGTTCTCAGACTGTTATCAAGATTATGTGTAGCCGCTATAAATATAGTAAAATTTACCGATTATCAATATAAAAAAGTTTTGGAAACTCTCTCATACTTTATTCAATATTATATTATTTTTTTATTATGTTTGTTGTGTGTATAGGTGTAGTGTGGAATATTGTATTATGGTTGAGTCATCTGGGTCAACGGCAGGAACGGTGGCTTAAACATGCCACGATAAGGCCAAGAGTGCGCCGCTAATAAAGATTATTAAAATAAGATACGCTATATAGTTTAACCCTAGACGCCGCAAAAATAACAACGAGGATGGCAACGATGGGTCGCAAATTTAGTCGTAAGGTCAATTTCACAGGGTGAATGGAAAGTTTCATAAAAGGGGGCTTATAGTATTTTTTTTTATTTTGACGGTCAAAACGATCTACGTAAATGATATGTTCGCTTAAGTTAACAGTGTAATGTTAAGGGGTTATTTATGTAATGTTAAACATAATATATTTGTACGAATACTGATATAGTTCTAATGATTTAACTTATTCTATGAATTGAATAACTATTAAAAATGCAAGAAGCAGCTAGTCACAAAAATATATGTGTATAATTGCTACAATTTTTATTGTTTTACTTATTGCTATAAAAAATATTTTTAAAAATTAACAATCGCTGACTAATAAATATGAAAAATAATTTTGCTTTCATAAGAAATGTAATTTTATCAAAACAAATTTAATTTAAATTACTCTTTTGACATTTGCCGCAAAAATCCTGTAGATTCTGTGTAAGATGTATAATATATTTCAACTTCTTAGAAATAATTAGTACTTCTCAAATTCTTAGAACCAGATTATAATTTATTTACATTTTTAACAATTTATTTTAAAGCACGTTCATGGATCAGGTTTGCTGAGCAACTTTTTCGAAATAATTAGGTAAAAAATTTGATTAAAACTTAAATTTCCATGTCTAAAAAAACGTTTTTTATTGTAAAAAAATATTTTAACGGAACCCAAGTACTTTCAAATGTAGATTATATGAAGTATTAAAAAGACAAGATTTTACGTAAAACATTATTACTTTATTAAACTACGATGATAAATAGTAGTAATATATAATAAATAAAAACGTTTTACTGGGCGAAATATTAAATGAAATGGCAAAGTAAGAATGAGGTAAAGAAATAATATGCTTTGCAACATTTATATTTACAATTCTGTAAAAGAAGTTGTATTATAAATTAGCGTTTCGGCATTTAGTATTATGATATTTCAATATTCATTATTACTTATTTTATAAGCTTTAAAAAATATTATAAAATTTTAACTTTTTTACTTTAAGGTCTAAGCGATATTGTAATATAAAATAAAGCGACAGCTTAATTTATGAACTTTTTATTTAGCCAATAGTAAGGAAAGTGTTTATTTTCTAAGCCTAATATCATATTACTAATGGATATCTGATTTCTGTGTTAAATAATTACCGTCTTTATTTAGCTACGCCTGCACGTGCTTCTAGTATTTTATTTAATCGGAGATAATACGAGACGTCTAGAATTTTAAGGGTAAATTTATCCTAAATATTCTGGAAAAAAGAAAGAAAGATGCAAAAGTTGGGTGGCAAAATAATCAGATATCTATCGAGTACATTAGACTTAAAAAATAATAACTACCATTACTATTGTTTGAGTTGGGCAATTGATAAATATAGTGTTTCTTAACACTTTGAAGATGTGACTTACTTATTTTATTTCTATAGCGAAAATTAAATACTAATGCGTTTTAAAATATATTTAATTTGTATTATAAGGTCGTTTGTTATTATAAATTGTTAAATATTGTGAATTTTATTAAATTATGTATTATGTGTGTAATGGATAAGCTTATATCTTATAGCCCTTTTCGACTGAATAACAAATTAACAATGTAAACATTTTAGTTTTTTCTACATTTTTCGAAATACTATAAATAACTTGGCAGTATTGATTTCGCTTAAAGTTATATTTTAATTTTATGGATTATATGCCACCAAACAGTTAGTAAACCAAAAAGTTTTGCGAAATGCTTTATGACTTTATCAATGTCCTACTATTGTGCAGACTGCTTTATTTTATCGTGAACAAACAACTTTTATGCAATGTAAAAAAAAATACAACTTCTATTTGTAAACTATTTTTATTTTCTTAGCTACTTAAAGTGGTTCAAAACTAACGCGTAATTTTTATGCAAACTATTAGTCGTTATTAACTAAAGAAGGACACACATGACATTTTTATCTTAAAATTGTACCCATTTATTAGTTTACTAGCACTCATAGCAAAAATATTTATTCAAATATTTTTTATTATTAATTGAATATATTTAATTTTAATTAAATAAATAATAAGACTGAGTTTGATAATACAAAAATTATTATTAAAATAATAATTTAGTAATACTTAAAAATACCGACCTAATACAATACATTTAAATTTATTATTGTAAAAATGAAATATAATTGTAAAAAACCTAGTTTTTACTTGTTTTATTGCTATAAATAGAACAAGAAAGCAGTACCTTAAAATATAAAAATATTACAAACACGAGATATATTTGTATTATTTTAGTATAGGATTAAATGCAATGAAAATACAAAATACATTAAGTAAAACTTAAGAATAATTAACGATTGTTTTGATGATCATACAGATAAATTTAATTAGTTTAATTATTAATGACATATATTATACAAAAAATAAAATTATTAATTGCATAACTTATATTTAAATAAACTTTTTTAAACATGAAATTAAATAAGCTTAACTTTTTAATTAGTTTATTCGAGATAAGCCTTAATTTTCCATGAGGTGCGTTAAAGCAAATTTAATATAAATTTAATCTTTAACTTTCGCGTAATGCCTGAATTTTAATTCAACCTTTTAACCGACCGAATATATAAATATAGATTGTATTATAAATGTATGTTATATATATATAATAATATACTGGGACCATATTTTTTATTTTATTGCAACCGTAAATAAAATTTAATAATTTATAATAAAAATAAAAATAACAAAGTCGGACCCTTCTACGCGTCTCGGCAAGAATTAATTTTAATTTAATTCCAGCGGTCCGAGAAAGGAGTCGTTTGTTATTTACAAGACAGGATTATATTAAAAGATTTACACAAAAAGTCGGCAAAGTTTCGTTGGCCACTTTTTCACTTTCTCCGTCCGACAAAAGAGCCGAAGAGGGAAAAAAAGGCTGTGCCGCTCGACTCCTTTCTTTCTTTCTTTCGGCCCCTCGTGTTTTTGTCTGCTCAAATTGCATACTTTATTTGCTTTATTTTATTATTCCGTTTTGTTGATGTTAATTCTCATTTTAGCCCGTTTACACTCTACACTCGCTAACTTTTATCCGATTGTGGTTTTATTTAATACAAACGCATTATGTGTATGTATCCTAGACTATTCTATGTACAAAAACAGTAATTTATAAAATTTACATTGAAATAAATTGCTATTTAATATTAATTTTAGTTAAATAAAATATATGTGCATTTTATAACCGCATAATAGTATATAAAAATACTTTCAAGCTATGTTATTAATATTAAATTGTAAAATAATTTATTTAATGTAATTCAGTATTTGAAAATATGATCTCTTTTTAAATTTACAATCATATAATAAGTTATTTTTTAAGAAGAACTGATTGAGTGTTGTCGTTTACCGTTGTACTTAATAGACATTAGATCTTTTAATATTTTTCTGGCAACCAATGTATTCAAAAGGTACGGTAAATACCTTTTTCAAACTGTTTAGAATAAGCTTTTAGACCTGAATTTAAAAATAAAATATTAATTCGACAATTGGAACGATAAAGCGAAAAGTTTCGAGGTTTTCCAAAGGCGCTTATCGTTTTCTTTTGAAGATGGCCGCTGAAAGGTCCCGGGACCGACTAAGAAATTAAGGTCTGAAACGGGAGTTTTTGGCGAAAATACGAAGGGAATAAAACAATATTACGTGTACGACATAATCTCCTGCTATTCAAAGATTATCTGTATTATTCGAAATTCCCGCAGGGAGCCAAATTCGGATTATAAAGGTTGCTCTTATCCAAGCGCTGCGTTGAGCCATATCTAAAAACCTTTGTATCTTATCGAACTTTTTTATATTATTTTTTGTACCAGACCCTGATATTTAGCTTAAGAGTATTCATATCATACATACATAGAAAATGCTAATATATTTTTAATTTATATATAAATACATATTTAAAAATAACACATTAATTCGATGTATTATTTTTTTCAATTTTATTGATAAGATCTAGAAAAAATGATGATACAGCAAAACTATTGTATGTGCAGCGTTTATTTTTAAAATATTTAGAAGATATGTATTTTACGCTTTACTCAGCAAAGTCAAATATAACCCAAATATTCTCTCCAGCGCGTTACAAACCCGAACATGTTAATTAATATCATAACCCTTATTTCTCACGAATCAGCGCGTTTTGATAATAACACATCGTGTGCTTGCGTTGAATCAATTAAAATTGATTTATACTTTCATAGAGCACACACATTATCTCCAAACTCTCTCTCTCAAAAGGACGACTCTCTTTTTTTATGACCCTGTGAGTTTATTCATAAATTTTCTCACATCTCCGGCAGATAATAATAAAAGCGTGATAATATCCGAAAATATCGCGTCGTTATACAGTATGGAAAGTTTAGCTCGAAAATATCAATTGTGTCGAATGGCCCTTAGCTATTTGTAGTGTTTTTTTTTCTTCTCGGGTCGTGGAGTGGTCGGGAGAAGATATCTTGGATACACTGATGTAATGTGTTCGTATAATATATAAAATAAAAAAGAGGCAAAAGTTAGCGGAAAGAAAGTGTGGAGTAAAATTAGAAAAAAAATATTTATATATGCTATGAATGCAAAGCCAATGTTCTAATTTAAATAAATTACCTTATATATTATAAAAATAAAAAAAATTAAAAAACTATTAATTTCAATGTTATTACAATTCATTAAAAATTCAAGCTAATTATGTAAAAATATCCAGGCAAGTTTCCAACTACGCTTTAATAGAAAGTTATTATTTTTACTGAAAAATAACTAATTTATACAAAATTTTCATATAACTGTAATAATATTATTTATTCATTTAAATTTATGTCAAAAATTAACTTAATTAGAAAAAAACAAGTTAATCTTAAGTTCTAGCATATTTTTCTTATACTGTTAAATTATACAATAATAAAATTTTTATTTATGCCATCACTTTTTAAGCAACTTTAATTTATTCTTAATCTATTTTTATATATTAAACAATCAACGATAACGCCATTACCGTTTATATCTAAACATGCATGTAAACAATTCATAAGAAATCATTACTCATATTATTTAAACCCTACTACGATATTTTTAACCCTTCACTTCAAACCTCTTTACATGCTTTATATATCATTTAAAATAACTGTTAATAAATTTATTTAATTACTATTAAATATTATTCGCTGAAACATAACGACCACGATTCTCGCATTATTTTTTTATATATTGACCACCTTAGAAACAAGTATCAAATCGAGAGACTAGAAAAAATATTATTAGACTATAAATAAATAAAAAATTGTAATGAAACGTATGCAATTGAAGCAGAAATCGATTATTACAAATAACTACTAAATGAAAATATAAATATACTATAAATGGTCCTAAAATTAAATGAATTTCGTTTTTAAAAATATTTTATATGTCTAAGTAAACATATTTTTTTACATATAGGGCATTAAATTATAATAATTTAAAACACCACTATATTTTTCTGTAAATAAACACCAGTGTTTTACATAGTTTTAAAAATAGCCAAAATTCACCCCAGTAGCTTACAATAGACGACGCACTTGCAACATTCATTGAAGTAGAAGTGCAAACACAGTTTTTTATTTGATTTTTTGTTGTTGTTACATATGTTAATGCATGTTCTATTATCACCATCACTCCTATTAGTAGATTATTAAGTAAAATTTATACGGTTTATTTTTTTTTATTAGAGACATTACTCTTCAAATTAAATTAACGGTATACGATTTTCAAGTGCATAGTTCTGATTTATTCCACACATTATAAATGAATATAAATATCTGTTTTTAATTTCAACATGCAGATCTATCCGTGTATAGACATTATGGTTACTCTGTGTTTTTCATTGTTCAAGAAATTAAAATGTTTATTTTATTTTATCGATATTCTCGATATTTTTCGGAGATTTTTTAAAAAATAAAATATATACATATGTAATATAGTATATGTGATTTTAATAACAATATAATATTGTTTTTATTTGTAAAACATGTTTACTGTTTTTATTTTTGCAATTATTTTTCGCCAATATTTAAGCATATAAATTATATTATTTTGAATTTTTAAAATATAGAAGATCTTGGAAGATAATAAAATATTAATTATTTATTAAAACATATAAGTAGGTACATTATCAATTTTAAAAAATCACATATTGTATTAAGTCAAATCGGCCATCTTTTTTTTTGTTAAATTTACGATTTTTTTGCTAAATTGGTGATTTAAAATATATGTTTAAAATAATCAGAGAGCTTTACTAAATGTAACAAAATTAATCTTAAACAGGTATCAACAATTTTCAGGCAAATTTTTATAGCGATCAGTAATTTAAGGGTGATTATCATAATATATACTAAAACAAAACGTTGATATCATTTATAGTTATTATGTCCTTTAGATGCATCATTGTCAGTTTTGAATTCGAGTTCATAATTTTCTAAAAAAATTTGAATTGCAAAAATCTCAATGCCAGAAGATCATCATGCATAAATTTTAAGAACTCCAAGGGATCAGAAAACGCTTTATAGAATATTTATAAAAATATTTTTTTCAGTGTTAAGATTACTGGCATTTAAAGCAATTAAAAAGACTTTGTAGGTCATTTTGCACATGCTTATTTACCTTGTATGTAATTAGAACTGGTTTGTTATTATGTGGTAATTTTCCAAGGAGTCAAGAAAGTCGTAATAATCGCTACATTTAAAAATATTCTATACAAATCGGGGGATAGGAGTTTTATTTCAAAGCCCGGTTTAATGTAAGGGTTGCTAGAATAATATCATTAGCTTGAAGAGTCATATTTTCTCGACATACGAGATGGATAATATATTTGATTTTATTTATGAGGTATTTGCTAATGTGTGGAATCATATTGCTAGTGTCATTTCTCAAACGTTTTGAGTATACGCATATTATGATAAAAAATTCGATTCTACTCATGGAAATCTAATCTAATATCGTACTATATTTTATAAACATTTTTTTAAATTATATTATGATTTAATGTATGTGATGGATATATCAAATTGCTTTCTATTTCATCCAATTTTATTAAAAAAAAAACGAAAACACATTAAACTTTAAGCAACCGCCTCTCGTTTCGTGCTGATGTTCGTCCTGTTTTTGCCCCGCGTTAATTTACAATCTCGACTATGGAATGAGGACATCAAGAAGGAAAGAGAAAGAGAGAGAAAACTAAGACTGCGGTTGAAAATTACATCTCAAGTCCCAAAGACACGTTTGAACCAGCGCCAACAATTCGGAATCGTAACGAGGAGTTTGGGAAGTAGTCGCCGTCTTCCATCTTCCACACTTCTTCTCCTCTGCGCAGGGGCTGGCTGGCACTTTGTAATCTTGGCTTTGAATGTGTTTACATCCATCTGTCAAAACTCGGCGGGAAAGTGTTGATTGGACTTGGCCCAGAAGAGCGCCACTCTTCGACTGAGATGGCACCGAGCGAGCGGGGAGATTCTCGAACCTCAATCAGCAAACTTTCGCTATTCTCCGATAAGTGTTCGGTTTTAAATATTTAATCAGGGGCGTAGGATTTTGAAACTTGTTGACACGAGGGCTGTAAATAACGCGATGCAGAGCGGCGTTGTTAGTAAGATTTTCGCGTCAATGTTACACTGTTTGAGGTAGGTGGATAGAAAGTGCCGAACTTAACATGTTAAGTATGTTTAAATTATTGTTAATAACCTAAATATTACGAGTTTAACCCAAATAAAATACATAAATAATATAAAATCAGCATTCCCGTTACAATAGTCGACTTAATGCAAATATTCGTTTTTTAGCTAGACATAAAAATGTATTAAGCAATATTCCCAATTAAACTTTTTTGAGTTAATATTTTAATGATTTTGTTTTAATATTGTATTTGACTGGAATTGTAATTTCAATCTTGAAACTTTTAAGGATTCAGATTAATATAATGCTTATGCTTATTAGTTTGTAAATAAATATTAATGTTTTCATTAAAAAAATCAAAACCGCAAATATTTTTTTCTTCTTAATAATAATGCTACTAATAATTTATTTATTATATTTAGCAGTCTAATAATAGGTAATTGAAAATATAATAATAGCTAATAGCAAATATAATAATAGCTAATTGCAAATCGTATATTTATAGTTCTTCAGCACAGATTTCATTCATTATTCTTGATATTCATACAACATATATCATTTAATTATTTTATATTTATATAATCAGAAAAAATAAATTGTAATAATATATGATATCTTTCTGTGTAAAATATTTATTATATTTAGCTGAAAATATGTATATTTTATTAATGATACAATATAAAAAGACTAGCAAAAGAATTGGTTAATATATAGGAGATGCATTAAACATGATATTCATGATCCATAAATTTATTTTATCGCCATTTCTATGTAGGATCCATAAGTTAGTATTATTACTTCTTAAATATATTATCATACTATAGCTTTAATTGTATAAAACAGTATTTTTACAGAAAATCAGAACATTTACCATGCTAATAATATTAGAGTGATGTAAATATAATTAATTACTCTGAGTGGCACGAAACCTAAAGGCATATCTGATCGTTTGGTAACTAATGTTATTAATGGATCAGAAATTTCGAACATAATTGCATTAAATACAATGTGTATATCGAAAATGCGATAGAAAATTATGTTACGTCAAAAACATTATGAATAACAATATTGTTATAATATATTTAGTATATAAACATAAGCCCAATGGCTTATGTTTATATACGAAATATATACTTGTAAATTATAACGTATTGTTATATAATTAAATTCAATACATCGTATTTATATTTTTTAAAACAACTTTCATATAATTTATTAAATTATCATCACTTATCAAATAATAAATGTAAGTAATAAATAATGAAACAAATCCATCACTCAAGATCAATTTTGTTTATTCTAAGAATTTGTCATGATAAATTAAACAAATTTGCTAATATATTCGAAAGTAAAATATTTATTACGATTTTATATATAAAGATATTTTGTACATGTATTTAAAAAATTAATAATTTGTCATTAAATATTTATTTGTATTTAAATGTGCCCCTTAAGTCTTCGAAGTCTTTATGTTATGTAACTTCTCTACTGTGAATAAATATTTTATTCCTTTCATATAATGATTGATTGTGTAAGGTGCATATAATACTTTAACAATCAAACAAATATTGCCCTTATATCGCTTAATGCACACATCACAGAAAGTTTGAATTGCACCCCATTAATTCACCCTATTTTTTTTATCGTATACACAATACAAACACAGTTTAATTCACTGTTCTTTGTGTATCAATCGAGTATGATTTAATTGCTGCCGGTTCGTGTTTACGGCGCTCCACTCGGCCAACTTCCTGAAAAGGAGTCGGTACCACCTACATTTTTCATCAATTTTTCGATGCACTTTGTGCACCACTGTGCCAACACAAGAACCACCCCTATACACCACCACCACCACCACCACCCGGGCAACCACCCTTTGTGCTTGTGCAACGGCATATTGCGGCACCGTGAAACTCCTCCAGGTGGAAACATATCAAGAGATTCGAGGAATGATGAGAGAGCTGAAAGATACTCTTCCCGAGAGTCGTTACAACCCTTCTCTGTCACCATTTCTTTGCACGCACATAAACAATAATCTCTTTCCTTCTAGAAACGGGGACACGCAGAATTAATGGTGGTCGCGCCAGAGACGTTACGGTGGCCAAAATGTTTCACAAATTCGTTTTTAATGCACTCCGCCATAAAAAGCGGGGAAATTTCCCGGAAACACGTGTAGGAGGTAATCCCTGGGATCGAGCTTTAAAACGAATGGTATTTTTATATGGCGATTTTTTTCCCCTCTGACCATAGGATAGTTTGATGTGAATATTCACTTTAATATATACGCGAATGGCGCAATATAAAATTCGTATAAGCTGCTCGAACGACTGTAGTAAGCTTCGGGAGCTTTTATTTGAAAACATATTTTATTAAAGTAATCCCGTTACTACTTTGAATTAGGTTACCATTGTAAATATATAATCATCATTATATTTTATAGAATTGCTTAATGCCGAACAATAACATTTTTATATCACGTATATTGTTGAGTAAACCAAAGTTTAATATTTGAAGCGTACAATATAATATAAAATGTGTAAATATAACATTATTTAAACTCTCACTCCCTCATTCACCCACACCTACAAAATAATTTATTGTTTTATATTATGCCTGCAAAACAACACTAGACAATAAGCTGATATCAAAAAAAATCAAAATTAGAATTACATCGAGCTCTAATTATAATTATTACAGACAGACACAAAGTACAGACGAGGAGTATCGAGTATCTGGTTTACATATGTGTATTATACAAGATAATTTAGAAATACGATTATTTAATTTTTTTTACATCTAAAATAATTAATGTTATTGCTAAATAACATTTGCCGACACCTCAAATATTCAAAAGTAAACCACTGAGATAGATATTAAAAATATGCTTAATAGACAATACAAAAAATGCTAAGGTAAATTAAAAACATAATATTTTTCATTTCTAAGAAGTATTTTTTAATGACAAAAAATAAATCCTATGAAATTTTCATCACCATAATCAAATTAAATACCAGATAAGCTAGTTACAGATTATTGTATAAATGTTTATTAATTAATACATATATTTACAAAAACTTAAAGATGCCATTATCAGACAGTGTAAAATGGTAGGTTTATGTTTCGAAGATTCTTTACTGGCGAATCAAGTTGTATTATTCTCGGCTGTAATATCTGTGGAGCAACTGATATTCGTCATAATGTATTTTCGTGATGCTTTCTAAACGATCCGTTGCTGTGATCCCGTAGCGTCTCTCACTCAGCGTGACCACTTAGGCGATCGGTAACCAAAGTACGGAAGAACAATAGTATATTGTGTATTTTTTTTAAAATAAAAAATAGTTTTTAAAGCGATACTAACTAATATTGCAATTATTTGGTCATGAGATCTCTTTTCTATTTTTGTTATTTGCTCCTTACTTTTGTAACTGGTTGAATTATTTTTTGTCTTTTTGAAATAGTCGTTATAATGACCTGAAGTTATTACATATTGTTTAGATAATTAAAACCCCAACAAAACTAAGAATCGTAGAAATTATTATATATTTGTAGTTTCCTTAAGAAATCTACATACTAAGTGTAATTTTATTTTATTTTTATTTTTATTTTATTAAATCTTTCGTTCTATTTTGACAGGCGTAAGCCCAATGCGTTACAATGGGCATATATGTACGAACTGAGAAAGGTAATCAGACATAATGAATACCTACAAATAAGTATTAACCACCAGACTGAAAGTCTCGGAATCGATGACATGTGTATTATTAATTATACATTTTTATATGCTATACAATTTTTAATCAATAGATGTCAATTTAATTTTTTTTAATGATAGCGCATTTTTATAAATAAAAAATTGAGTACCACTGCCGGGGCCGAACCCACAAACCTCAGAGTTACTAGTCTGAGACGATACAGACTACGCTATGCCGTCCCTTACGCTAAAATAATTAACAGTTAGGTTTTATTATATAAACTATTTTTTTAAATAAGCAAACAAAAAGCACATGAAAACATAAGACGTTAAAATTTTGCGAAATAATAATAATCTAGAAAAAAAAATATGAATGATTTTTTTGAAATATTAGAGGAATATAAACGTTACAAAAATAAATAATTTTAAATTTATAGATATATTCCACTTATGACAGCACAATAAACCAGTGGTATAAGTCGGTGACTAACACCTAAAAAATATAGTTTTCCTAGGTTGTCATATTTTCATGGAATAATTATGATAAAAATGCACCTATAATTAAGTTTTTGCTAGTACAGCTACTCTTTATTTTAGGAAAATTTTAAAAAAGGCTCTCAAATAGATAGTTTGTAGCATTGTGGCATATTTTTATTATTTTCATGTAAATTTATAAGACATCTTTAACATAACATAATAAGCACCTAAGTTTGTTGATAAAATCATTACATGTAAATGTATTTTAACCTAAATTAAAGATTCTCAATATTACTGTATTTTTACAAAAATATCAAGAAACAATTACACGCAGAGTGCGAATAAAATTTTTTTAAAAAACATTATTATATCTGAAAAAAACTTGCCTAATTAGTCACGCAATACAAAAATTTAGAATGTCTTTAAATCAAGCTTTAGATTAATTTCAAGGAAAAGGTTCGTTCAGATATTAAAAAAAAATCTTTTATACGGCAAAAAATGTATTTTTAGACAGTGTGATTATTTAAATATTTATATAAAAAAATACTATTAAATTATTTAGAAAAATATTGCGTTATGTGTATATTGATTAATAAAATATATATGAGGATTAATTTTAAAATAAAGTCATTATAAAAAAATTGTTTGCACCAAATTAAAATATTGTATACTTCGTTAATACTATTGTATAAAGCTTTTATTTAAACTTATTAATTACTTAATAATTAAATTTTAACTGAACCTAACTGTGTACATCTTAATTAACCACTCTTTATTCATTTACATATTTATAAGATTTTAATTAACATAATTTTAACAAAATCCATTGTATTTGCTAAAATAATGTTTGAGGAACGTTACTTTCTAACAAAACACAATATTCTTATCCGCGGAGTTCATCAAACTGCAATCTTCATAAAGAGACCTTACACCGTTGAAAGCTTCCAGGGAAAATGCTTTATACAAAACTAAAACTTTTGAAACCCGGACTCTTTTATGATATTTTTTTATATTGTACATTATAACAATACACAAAATAAAATCGCTCAAGTGTCATGATAGCGCTTTGAATTAACTAACAGGCCACAAACCGCGTTACATTCTCCGCTATATAAAGTAATTAATTGTTCCCGCAGGAAATCATAAAAAAATCGACATAGGCCGTTAAATTTTCTTTAATAACGCCTTATTTATTTCACGAGCCAAGCGTAAATAAAGATAATAAAGAATAATATTTTTTATCCAAAAAATATATATAACGCACCCCACTTGTTCTCGTAACATTTTTTTGATTGAATAATATAAGATTGTGGAAAATCTCGCATCATCAAACGATAACCTTTTATATCCAATTTGAAACTTTTACACCGAAAAAACAAGAATAACATTTCAATCAAATTTTATTGTATATATTGTATAATACATTATTTACGTTTGTAAAGCAGTCGATTGTGAATAATTCTTATCGAATTCATTGTATGTATAGTCATATTACACTTACCATATTTCTATAGCTGAAAAGCGCTTTTCATGCTTCTTTTAGTGAAATTTAAATTGGTCGTTTGAATGGAAGGTCTCAATGTGCAAAAGCCGTTAATTGCGCACGATCGATAGAATCTTGACATGAAATTATACTCTCTCTCTGACTTATCGACTAAAGTATAATTTTATGTCAGAAATATGCTACGACTGACTTGAATAACAGATGGCAAAAATCATTTGATTTTATTGGTTTTATAAAAAATATTTTAACGAATAAACATATTATTGTATATTTTAATTTTCACGCAAAGTTCTAATTATAATAATTAATATAAGCAAGAATTTAATTATTTAACTTTAATTTGCATATTTTTTTGCTTTATATCATTAATAATAATTATTGTAATAAAATATTTTTAAATAATGATTATATGTATTTTACGGTTCATTATATAATTAAAAAAATATTTTTAACTTTCTTTATAAATATAAAAATACAATATTATTTTAAATAAAGCGATATAGAATTAATTTACAAAGAAAACTTCGTACGTCTTTTAACTCTGGATAAAACAGTTTTTTTGAGTTATTTTTTTCTTTACTTAAGCAACTCAACCTCCCCTTGTTCTTAATCTATCTGAGATGTAAAATAAGAAGCATTTAATATTTTTTTCCTCCTTCAAAAGTGATTATAAAATATTTTCCGTTAATACCCAACTTTTTAATGTTGCACCGAGGGCCGATAAAGCAACTGTATAATACTCCGCTGGGGATTGTAGCTTAAACTCAAAAAAATCAAGTGTTTTGGACTAAAAATTTCCGCTTGAAATGTGCCAAAAATCTTACATGGTTGATAAATAATTTTTTTTAATTAATTTATTATTAAAAAATACTATATCTATCTATTGCATATGTGTCTATAACGATAATGTGACATTACTTTCTATGAGTTACAATAATGTTCTTGTGGTTCAAATATTTCGTACTGTTATAGATTTGACCTACATTTTGTATGTGGGTTAACGTTAGAAAAGCTTTAAATATACCACAAGTTGTGTGCATAGTTTGAATGCTGCACAAACACTTAAATAGTATAAAAGAAATAAAAAGCGGACGGTGAATACAATTTCACTGTTACCACGACCCTCGAAAGGGAATTAAGCTAAAATTAAAAGTTCTGCTGTTGACGTAATTTCGCAGGGGCTGCAAAAAGTTGCAAAAAGGGACGAAACCGTCCGGTGCACGGAATCACAAATCTGTGCTTCTTTTTAAAGTGTAACAGAAGTTTTATATACATAAAAAAAAAAACACTTTTTTGTGAATGGATAATGTTCAGAAGAATCTACCTATTCTACTTTTTAATTTAAGTAAATAATAAAATTTATTCACGATTTAAAAAAGCATTAACTTATGCTTTATCTATATCACTTAAAAAATATGAGGACCAATGTTATATGTACTGATATTTGTAGCATTATGTCGCATTTTTATGGAAAAAATCACTCAATTAAATTGTATATAAAAAACATATCTCTTAACCGAGAAACGCAATGTAAGGTATTAATAATTACAAATTAAATAGCTAATGTTGTAAACGAAATTTTTAACTTATCTTTTAATAAGGTTATTATTAAAGTAATTAGAAAATACCTTACAATGAATAAAAATAATTTTCAAGTATTAACCTAAATTAGATATGATTATTTAATACAAAAAAATGTTATTGAAAAATATTAGCCCTGGATATAATATTTTTATTAAAATAACTTGTCTTTAAATACATTTTTCTCCACCATGTTTTTTTATGAAGCTAATGATATATAATATGTATATGAAGAAATTTAATTAAAGTATACCTGGCTCATTGGCTAGTTTTATTATTACAATATTTAATATTAGTAGATTGTTTATTATTTTAATAAATAGTAAAAGGTAATGATAACAAATTTAAGGCAATTAATGCTGACTTACATTGAAAAATCATAAATATTATAATTAAAATAAAGATTATCGAAACTTCAGTAAAGTTGAGGTATTTGCATTATAATGGGATGTTTTAATCTACAATTTTAGGGTTGCTCATCAATTTTTGGTCGCAAATTTCTTGGATCGTGTCTTAACGTTTCTCTATATCAAACATAAAAATGGAAACACTACATAAAGCTTACAAAAGTGTGATATAAAATCTAAATAAGTGCTTCTATAGGAAAAATAATTATTATAAAATTTTGCAAACAAAATGTACATTAAATTTCTCTATTATAATAAATAATATATTCTACTTAAATTTTTAATATAAATACGGAACTTTGGCATATTTTATTAAATGTTTGTTATTCTATGTGTGTGCACATATTTTTCCATACATTGTCCACAGTTTCATATAAAATTTTCAAGTCATGTTCCAAGTTTCAACGTTGCATGTCATCGCCGGTATGTAACGTGTAGTATGTATATACACACATATGTGTTGAAAAAGTTTCTAATTTTCTAGTGAAAACGGCACACAATAGTATTTCTATAGCAAATAAATCAACATAAAAGCAAGTCATCATATTTCTTTGTAGAGATTCTAAGAAAACTTTTCCATATAAAAATAATATTCATTACTATTTCCTTGATTCTAATAATTGTTATTTTAAAAAAATTTACAAGAAAAACCGATTCGTTCAGAAAAAATAAAGAGTTTTATTGCTTTACTTAACAGGATTGCCGAGCGTACACAGGTCCGAATTCGAAACGATTCGATTGCAAAGGCTGCCTTCGTTATCTTGAAAAACGTTCTTCATTACCATAATAACGACTCGCCGCGGAATTAACTAATGCCTTTTTTCGAAAACCGTTATACGTGAAGGTCTTAAATACTTGAATTACGGGTGCTAAGGTCCAACGCTCTTTTTCGTATACTATTAAAAAACTAAATAGTATAAAGATAGATACACGATAAATGTATTAAGGAAAATGGCAATTTGAAATCGCAATGAAGCAGAATTTTATGCAACGCGTTAATATTCTGCGTCACGTCGTTAAGCCCATTATAATCAGTTAACACACTTCCACACCAGTCTTCTTAACTGTTTTTAAATCTTTTTTTTATCGGGGGTTCCTCAAGGATCCAATCTGGGCCCTCTGCTTTTTTGCATTCGAATGCATATAAATGCATTCGATCTGTTGTGGACTCCTTCTCTCTACAAAGTGATTTAGACTCTCTATGGATATTTGCTTCCATTAACCGTCTGCCCTTTAGTGTCGGAAAGTGCCATACTGTGTCATTTTCTCGATCCCGTTCGCCATCAGCTTATTTCTACCATCTCGGTGGTAACATTTTGACTAGAGAAACTTCCACTAAAGATCTCGGAATCACTTTCGAGAGCAAATGGAGGTTCTCTCTACACATACACGATGTCTGTGATAAATCGTCCAAGACGCTCGGCTTTGTTATGAGGAATGCCTTTCACTTTGACGATCCGTCAGTTATTCGCATCCTCTATGACACCTTAGCTCTTAGCATTCTTGAATCGGAATCTATAATTTGGAATCCCCGAATAGCCAAATAGTCCCTTTTGGTGAAAAAAATTCAAAAAAGGTATTTAAGATACTTTTACAAAAGGACATTTGGTTATTATCCGTACATATATCCCAGCGCCTTTCTTTTAGGAGCGTTGGGATATGATTCGCTGAGTTCTCGCAGAAAGTTGTGTGTCGCTAAGCATTTTTTCAAATTACTAAAAGGTGCTGTCGACAATCCAGCTATTCTCGAGGAATTTCAGTTTTGGGTTCCGGAATATTTTCGAGAATCACGATCGCGTCCTCTTTTGATGACCGTTAGGGCTAGGACGTCCGCACTTTCCGACTCGCCTATATCTGTGGCCATCCGGCTCCTTAATACGCTGGCATTAAATATTGACCTGTTTAATGTTAGCTACGAGGAGCTGATCCAGTTTGTATAATTTAATTTTGATATTTTATATTATTTTGTTATGTTTATTATTTTTAAGTATTGTTCTATTTATGTATATATACGTTTTTTTTTTGTTTTGTAAATTTAAAATTTGTTTTCGACCATCGTGGCGCATACCTGTTAGGCCACCATGGTCTTAATTTAATTTAAAATAAATAAATAAATATGAAACAATATTGGATAATATATCAAAATACATATTATCTACTTGATCGCGCTTAAAAAAAATTTTTGACAGTATAATTATAATTAAACAATTTAGTTTTCGAGAAATGCATTTAACAACTCACTAACTTACTAGGCTTAATAAACACATTTTCGCTCATTTCAATATAAATTAATAATGCTAGTCATTGAAAAAGCATTCGACACGACAGCTTAACCTATATATTACTTAAATATAAAACCCCTGATTACCTCCTCTAGTACTCCAAAAATCATCTTCGAGCGAATTGATAGCGAACCACCTTTGCTAAAATTACATAATCTTGAAAGAAATCACCTGTTTCGATGGCTAGAATAATTTATTAAAATATTTATCTGCATCTTCTATATAAATCGGTTCAAGGATCGAGGGAGAGTATGAACGTTGATCTCCTTCACATACAAAATGTTTAAACTGTAACTTTACTTTAAACTTCATTTCGCTTCTGACTTTAAATATACAAGTCGAGGCTAAACTTGAAATAAGCTAAACAAACGCCAAACCGATCATTTTTCTAAATATTATATTGTATATTGCAACTGGGTTTACACTGAAAGAAATATGCGGAATATTCCGCGTCTTTTTCGGTTGGACGATAAATTACAGAAGAGTAGTGAATTTTCTTGAAACGAATGTTTTCCGAAAAGGCAGGCCAAACAAAAACATTCGTTTTGAAAAATAAACCCAAATGCACATGTTATCTCTTATCAATGCCGTGATGATTTTAATCATTTTTATTTAGATCGCGTACCTTGGGACTAAAGCCGTAAAAATGTTTTCAACGGTGTCTCATTTAAACGAAGAAACAATATTTCATCTTTAAGAAATAAAATGCTTTATTTATATATTTATTAAGACACATCTATACACAAAATTAATTAGTTTGTAGTATTAAAAAATCAACCAATTATAATGTAAATAAAAAATAAGGGAGCTATATATGTATCTACTTCCCAACTCTTCCAATCAATACTCAACTATTCGTTCCGCCATCGCACCCTGGTTTTGTTTTTTGATTGTTTTTCGAAATTCGGATTTATACTTCTCATCAATTTTGCGAATTTATATATATCCGCAATACAGACCAGAGCAAAATAGTCGGTCGCAGTTGTGTTCGCGTAACGGAACAATTCCCGGCGGAGAATCCAGCTGCAATTATCCGTCTCTCGGGAAACTATCGTAATATGCGGGGCTTTTATTAAAGTTTTAATTTTGTTCACCCCGCAAATTGTTTATGCCTAAATTTTTGCTTCCTGCCTTACTCAACCGGAATAATTCGATTACTCTCGGTGCTCGCTTTAAAAATTTAATTTAATTAACCGTAAATTGAAAATTTTAAACGATTTTAGATAAATTTTGCCTTAGGGTTTTTATAATTACTTATTTTATTTAAATTTAATTTCTGCTACATATATCCACAATAACACTTTTCTTATTAGATTTTTTCAGACATTTAAATAAAAAATTGTACAGATATTTACTAAAAATGTAATATATTTTTAAGTAACAAAAATAAAATAATTTTAGTACATATTTTGATCTAAGATCATTAAAAACTTACTTAATTGTCTTGTGGTGAATTTTCTGGCAAAAATAAAAACATTGTTTTATTATTGTTAAAGTAGTAGCATTATTTTATGTAAGCAAAATATACAAAATTTTACAATCTAGTTATTATTTTTAATCTAAAAAAATACCATTATTCTATATAACTATTGATAAATTCTAGAGCATTATAATAACTTTATTGAATTGCATACAAAACGGGTTATTCGCATTCAATCCGCCTCCTCGCGAGACAATATACAATACGTAGTACATACATGGTTTTCTATGTATTTTTCAAAGAGACAAAGTGACGTTTATCCCTACGCCAAAGCTGGGAAACGTCACGCAGCATCCCAGATGCACTTGCAGCCGCTGCTTCTATTATTATAAATGTGAAAGACTGTTGTAGCACTCTGTGTGCTCTACTGTACTCTCGCGGAAGTACAAGATTCGAACGGGCCGAGGAGGATATCTTATCTTGGACTCGCTTTGTATTATTTCGCCGTTAACGTCACTCCTCTGCCTTCGGCCATTTGTAAAAGTCGAAATAGTCCGAAGGCATGAAATGCGAAAGAGTACATGTTGACAAATGATTAACGGAATAATGGGATTTATCGGTCATGTTATAAGCGTTGCCTTGTTAGACTACAAAAAGCTACATTGCATTTTTGATATATTCCGCAGATTATATTTTTTATCTCATTCTAAAGACTTCATTTTTTTTTCTCTTTTTAAATGCATGAAAATTACTTATGTAATATAAAATTATAGACCAAAAATATCATATAAATTATAGACCAAAAGTACATAGATTCACTCAATTATTTTTATAAAAAATCAATTCACTAATTCATCGATATTGTAAATCATCCAGGACCCTCAAGATAGATTCCCTAGTTATGGGGAATGGTTTTGACTTTGACGATCCGTTAGTTATTCGTGTCTTCTATAACACTTTACTTCATATAAATATTGAGTAGCCAAATATTCACTCTTAATTTTAAAAGCTTAGAAAATGTTTTTAGGACGATCTTGTGTTCCAAACTCTTTTTTCTAGAAGCATTGTAATATACTTTTTTGAACTCTCGTATAAAATTATATGTCGCTAAGCAACTATTTTAACTATTGATGAATTCAATTGTTTTTTAGTTGTTAATTAATTTATTGGCCACATAGTCATATTTTGTATGATACAATCAAGTATATATTTTTTCTGTGACTCTGTGACTGACGCAAATACACAGCACTTATGAAGGTGTTTCTTCCGCAATCACAAGTGCAGGTATGATATTTTAAATAAACAATATCAGTGATTTAAAACACAATACAACTACAATCATACGACTAATTAATTTGTAGTATATTAAAAAAATACTAAAAATAATTTGAAAGTGCCTGACCTTAATAATTTATAATTTTATGAGTAAAATCAAAATATTTAAAATTTTATATTAAATAAACGTCACGTCTTGTAAAATGCGAGCTGTTTTAAGATTTTTTAATTATAAAAACCATTCATACAAATAATGCATTTGCAAATGAAAATATTTTTTTACGAGCAAGCGCTATGTGTTCCCTTGCACAAGCGTCCGGGACTTTTTTCTAGTTTTCCTCTACAGCTCGCTCTAATTGTCTTATTATGCAAAAGTGCTTTCGGAAGTTGTTACACCAAGTGGAAGTTTAGACATTTTAATTGTTTGCTGTTATATCAGTTGTTGTTTTCTTGTTGTTTTGATGTTTAGTTGAAATGTCTTCATTCCCTGTCCTACCGTTTAGTAGCAGATATTAATTTGTATCGTCTTGTACGTGCTTATTATATTGCTTCAAAAATTTATTCTATATATATATATATATATATTATATCACGATTTGAAATAACGTTTATTAGGTTTCGTCTCAAAAAAGACGTATTTGTACGTGCGGGTTTACAATATCTCCATCAGATTTATTATATACGTTTATAAAAGTTGCCCGAAAGATATCTACTGTTCGTAATACAAAAACTCAAATAAGGTCAAGTTTCTGGCGAAACTTTCACTTTCTTTTTTCGGTCTCCCTTCGGAGAAGTTTTCGCCCCGGTCCGATTTACCTTAGGACGTTCAAGTTTTCGCTAAATAAACTTGTCAATAGCTTTTGGTTATGTGGGCTCTCCTTGTGATCAAATTTCTGCTTTGCTTTTTGCTTGTCTTCGTACTTTGCCCAAACTCATTATGACATTAAACCAATATACAGTTTATTAGTAAATAAAAACTATTGGAGAATTATTAACCAAAGGATAAAGAAATTATTTAATACCATTGTTCCATCATGGTATTTTTTTATTTAATGAGTAAAGCTTATTATTTATTATATTTATATTGACAGATATTTATACGCACGATTAGATTCTTATATATTTTTTTTCATTAAAAAAATTAAAACTTTGCTCAGTTTGTGTAAAATAAACTATAAATGTATTGCAATTGTAGAAGGAAAGTAAATTAAGTAATTCCAAATATAAGGTACTATTAGTTATTGAATTTTTAGGTGCATGGTATATTGACGGTTAATTGTTAGGCACTGTCCATTCATTAACAAGTTTAATAATTAATAGGGTAAGATAAAACACTGACAGGCATAAATCAAGTGTTTATTTTGCGGTAACCGACGAATTTAGTAGAAATTTAATATTGGAACGAAATGTCTAACTCTAGCGGAATTTTTGCTTAAAGGCATTTCAAGGCAAAAGTTCAACGGAAATTATATTAATAATTTAAGATATTTATATTGACTTTTCGGGTATAAATTAAACATTAATAACTAACTTTATATTTAGGTATAAAATTAATGTGACGGTAAAATACACAAACAAATAAAATAATTATTTAATAACATTTTAATATGTATCAGGTTGTTCCAGTCTTTATATCTTTTAAGGTGTGGGTTAAAAGAGTTAAAAATTAAAACGTATAATACTTTATTAAAATTATATATTCTCCATCTTTTTCTACAATTGAATATGTGACACGAATAAAGTTGTAAGTCTAATTTTTTAGTAAGTAGAGATTTTGTTTGAATAACGTTATATGAGTGATTTTGCGATTTCAACCAACTTCTTTAAAATATAAAAAAAACTAGAGATATTATCTACCGGTAAATAAAAAATTATCTAATATAAAAAAATGTAACAATTTTAATTTCTAATTCGTTGTTTTCTAAAATTTTCAAATATTTTTTGTCAATTTTTTTTAATAAACCTTTGAAAAAATCACTATTATATTTATCAGTAGATAGGTTTTCAATATACGCTAAAAATGATCTACAGGTACTTTCTGTCAAATAGTGAAACAATGTTACAACATAATAACTTATGATATTCCACAATTAAAAATGTTCATTTTTGACAAAATTCAATATCGTATTACGTATTAAAAAACTTTCTGATGAATAAATTGTGAAATATAATAATATAAAATCCCAAAAATGAAAGTATGTAAATCTGTAAATTAATTTTTCACCTTCTGTAAAGTTGACCATGTTATTCGCATCGCATATATAATTATTCTCTACATCAGGGTTTCCCAAACTTTTTCAGCGACGGAACACTTGGCAAATCCGAAAATTTTGGCGGAACACTTAGCTTATTTTTTAGGCTGGGTAATTCATAATAAAATAAAACATGTTATTAAAGAAATGTTATTAAATTTATTTAATAAACATAAAAACACAAATAAATAAAACTCCTATTGACTGATGATTTTGGGTTTTTAAATAACAATTTTTTTATATCAGGTACAATTTTGGTTAGTTTTATTTTCATATCTGCCGTGGCGTGGAGTCTATTTCTGTATTTTGTTTTTGTTGCAATATACTTAAAAAATCCCACTTCGCATAAATACGTCGTGAAAAAACGGAAGTAAACAAACCAGAACTTGTTTTGACACCTTGGGGAACTCTTCAGTCAGACTCGCCCAGAAATTATTTAATGGTTGATATTTTTGTTTCAAATCAGAGTCATTAACTAAATTCTCCTAATCCCTTAAGCCCACTGGTTTTACTGTTACGGAAAATGGATTCCGAACCCAGGAATCGTCCTTACTAGTATTCGGAAAATATTTCGAAAGAGTTATTTTCAAATAATATAGGTGTTCTAAAAATAGTTGTGAAACTTTTTTATCTACTTGAAAATTGAATTCATTTAAACATTTATATCCAAGACAGGAAAACAATCAGAATTATTAGATTCAACCGATAAAATCTGAAATTGTAATTTTTTATCAAAAGATTCACTTTTATCTCTCATATTAAAAATTGTAATACTTTTTTCTTGTAATTATAAGCTAACATCATTTCACTCTGTAAAAATATCCGCCAGATATGCAGATGTATCAACCAGGAAGGATTTGTCAAAAATTTTATAAAATGATGTTGCAAATTATTTTGTGCTTTCAAGAAGACTAATAATTCATTTCGAAGTTCATAAAGTCTTAATAGTACTTTTCCTCTGGATAGCCATCTCACTTTAGTATGTAATAAAAGTGCTTCATGTTCACTACCCATTTCATCGCACAAAATTTTAAATAATCTGGATTGAAGTGGTCTAGATTTTACATAGTTTATCATTTTCACGGCTACTTCATAACATTTTTTAAATTTGTGGAAATTTTTTTAGTCAACAGTGCATGCCTATGCAAAATATAGTGACTGCTAGTAGCATATGTAGTCACATAAATAAAATTCGTATAACAAGCACTAATATCGTGTGATTAATTAACAAAAAAAATATTGTTTAAATACGATAAAATTTTAAAGATAAAAAAAACAACACCGACTTATGAAACTTTTCCCTCCAGATTTTATACACATCAATGTTGAATATTTAACACATATTTTCAAGCTTTTTTATCAGATTTATGAACAATTTTTATGTATTAGCAAGACTAACATTTTTTTTAATCTACTCTAAATTTTTGTGAAATATCTATTTAGGCTCCGCGGAACACATATTTTGGATCCGCGGAACACCAGTGTTCCGCGGAACATAGTTTGGAAAACCATGCTCTACATGTTAATCTGATTCTTTTCCTTTTAAACTGCTGTAGAGATTTGAAATCATGATAGTCGTTAAGAGTAATGTCTGTAGAAAACGCTGAGTGAAAAAGAAGATCGGCAAAAATTCCCTTTATTTTTTTATCGTTTAATTCGATACATAAGGCAAGCGCTGTCTTGGTGTAAATTAACCCGTTCTTGGGGTTGGCATTGGAGGTTGATTTGCTGATGCCAAATTGACTCACTTCTTATCTGCAGTAACAACACCACTCAAAAATAAATCTTTCTGTTTCAGAATCATTATGATTGGTATATTAAGATACGTTGTACGAGGTTTTTCATAGTCGATTTATGAGATACCAATGTTCCGCAAATTGAATCCTTTTCCAATTTTTTTTAATGTAAACTAAATGTGCTGGCTCAATATCCTCACTAACAACCCTTAACAACCCGTTCTTACGTAGATTTATATTTATAAAATTGCTGAAACGATTTTTTAAAATTTATTAATATCCCTGCCCATTGCATTACAGATGTTTTAAACTGCTTTTGCCGCACTATGACCGAGTTAAAACTCATTAGCATAATATAGCTGAATTGAGCAGCCTGATATTTATTATATTTTTTATCTAGAATATAAAAGTCACTGAAATCAATGGTGGCCTACGTTATTTTTATATTTAGAATATTGATTTTATTATTTTAAGAATATTATGTAAAACATAATTATATATTTTTTATTTTCCATGGTATAATTTGAACTTTTATTAACAAGACATAAATATAGATGTTTAATTTGAGTATAGACTATTATTTTCAAAACAAATAAGACATTTAGTCAATCTCACGTTTCCTATGAAATCGGATGATGGCATTTACACGTTGTAAAAGAGAGAAAGGGGAATTGAAAATAAAATAGCATTTTCAGATCCATGCTGTAGAAAAAAACTAAACTAGATTATTGCTATGTTATAGATTCATATTTGGTCAACCACTCGTATATATAAAACAATACCAATACAACAATAATATATTGATATTGCTTTAATAAAAGTAAATATACAGTTTTTATTATTTTTGTACAGTTTTATGCCCAAAGTTTTTTGCTGATTATTAGCATATTTTCTTAATTATAAATGTAACGTTTTTATTAGTAATAATTTAAACTTTAACCTTTCTTTCTTTAATGTTACATAATATAACATAGACTGCTATTGATATCTGTGACGTAAAAATATACACAAGGTTTTAAACTGCAAATTTATAAATAATCAAGTATATTTTTATATATATTAGGTGAAATGCTAATGTAAAGTTCTAATGCTGTCTTAAATAAATTTATGCTATTAAAGAATAAAATAATCTACAGATCGGTGTTAACTTTTAAAATAACTAATATTATAAATACGCCCTATAGAATAATTAATAAAATACAATAGAAAGTCATTCAGCAAGATAAAGCTTTTCTAAGAATTATTGTAAGAGGTTAAAATTATCGTCTTAGCGGTAATTGAATAAATAATAATTTAAATGAAAAAGCAACTTTTTTGACCATGGTCCAACTCTTTACATTTTCACCAAAGTTGTTAAAAAAAAACAATAAAACTTAGAGTGAGAGAAACGTTGAAACGTCTCAATTGTGATGTTTGTTATCCTACAGCCTTAGAATTGTTTTTTTTTACATGCCTTCGTTTTAAAAGTGACGTGGCACGTAAACAAAGAGTTTTAGTGTCGCGGTGGAGAATGTAAAGGACCGGCCGACACAATTCCGACACTTACCACCGTCGTAGTGGCTTAAGGAAGTCGACCGTGAAAATTCGTCCAGATCCTGGTCTAGTGTGGGAAGGTGAGCATCTAAAACCCAATGTGGTACATAGGTCTACGCGGCACCGGAACGAGGGGTTTAGGGTAGAGCTTACCGGAACAGGACCCAACGCTGTGGTCGCTTAAACTTTAATAACATGCACTACGCCATGATCTTGTGACACGGTTCAATTGCTCGGAAACTATGGAGCTGGCAAAATTACATTAAACTTTTAATAAATTAAATTAAATTTTAATACGTATTGAACAGTAACCCAAATTCCCTAATTGAATTTCTGAACAATATAAAGAATTTTACATAAATAATTGCACTTTTCTTGGCTTATTTTACCTTCAACAGTTGTCACATATTCCAACTTTATTATTTAATGTTTCTGAAACGTTTTCAAATAATCTGATTTAACAAAAAAATATCGATAAAATAAAACTCTTAACTTCCAAACATTTTCTTCCTTAATTGCATTAAGCTCTAAAGGTCTTAAGGACCCAAACAAATAACAGTTTTTTTTATAAATTATAGAACTTTTATTACTGCTACTTATAAATTATTTTATGCAAGTATAGCACCGCTATGTCATTAATTTTCCACTTGACATATTTATTCGGATCTTAAAATGATAGCTTGTTATGCTACGGAATTAAACATAGGTGCACACTTAAATAATCCACAATTATCCACACCGCCTTTAATTTTATTGCCACTTATATAATACAAATCAGTGGATAGATTTTTGTTACTCTACTTCTATTAAGCTCTATGTTTCAGGATAGAACTTGGCCTCCTCCACAAAAGTTTTTCACAAGGTTTTGTTCTTGGCTAACCGCCTTCTCTATTATTTCTTATTTTTCTGCATGGCAATATGTTTGATATGAACCCTAGCTAGTAGTCTAAAAATCATAAAATATATAATTCGTAATATATTAGAAAATTACGATCTAACGTTGTAGTACAGTACTGTGCATAAAATATCTAAAACTCAATATTATTTATTATTAAATATTTAGAAAGCAATATTATTATTAATATTAAAAAAAATATTGTTTTTATTTTATTATACATATATATATGAATATAATAACAAATTAAAACTTATTTTTTTACATAATCAATAATAACAATTTTATATGGTTTTCTTTTCTAATTTATTTTTTTAAACTATATTATATTTTTATCTTTGATATATTTAATACATAAAAATAAATATTGAATTTAAAGCAGCTGATTGGTATATTTGATTTGATTAATATGAACATGTCTGCTAATCTTAAATTAAGAGCTTTAGGGAAACCTTTAAAATACTATTTTTTTTCATTAGAAACATAGTTTTGTTTAAATATATAATATACTAAAAATCATAATCAAGAGGTATTGTAATAATATATAGGCAGCAGATTTTTTATGGTTTTATGATTATAAATTAATAATTATTTTTATATTTTTGTTTCAGGTAAGCAACCACGGCATATATTAACGTTTTGTCTCATTTGGATTATGATTGGTGAGAATTTAATTATTTATTTTCCCTTCACAATAAATTTTACTTAAATATGCTTTATATATTAAAATTTAATATGTAGTAAGCATTATTTATTACACATATTTGATATGAACAAATCGTTCTTTAAATAAGGAAAATATTTGTTAATAAAAACATGATAGTAACACTGAAATCTCATCCATTAAATTTATTAATTGTATGTTATAGCTACAACCATTAATATTATCCCAACTGAATCGGTTTATAATATGTTATTTAACATATATTTATAATTCCCGTGTGATTTTTATTCTTCTATCAAAATAATTCAATAGATTATTTATATGTATAAGAAGATTACATTTTCAATCCATGCTATTTATTTTATGATATATAATTCCAATAATCTTTTCATTTTTAAATAATAAGTCTAGTTTTTCATTGCTTTTTTAAAATTATTATTGAAAGTGTAAATAAATTGATTATTCTTGTTTTTTGTTAAAATAATAATTAAAGTAATAAAAAAGTTTTTTTTAAATGTATATATATATATTAATTGGCACCCCGACAAAGCCGCGCAGGACAATCCCGCGCCGACTAAACCGCGCCGTCATAGCCGCGCAAAGTCAAAACAAAATTCGTTTTATAACATGGTTTTTATTTATTATTAATTACAAATATATATATATATATATATATATATATATATATATATATATATATATATATATATATATATATATAGGAAAAGGGAGGCGTCTCGCTACCGCTCACGCCGACTTTCACTGTAGAACCAAACAACCTAACCTTTTTTTAATGATATTGTATTGATTTATTTTCATTTTGGTATGTTTTAAAACTGTCCAGCATCATCCAATCTATGACTAACTGTTTAAAAAGCGAATCACTAGTGATAGAGCTGTCCACAAAACAAAATAATTAGAATTAAAAAATCATTTTCTTTCATTTTATTCAATTTTTTTAATTTTGATTTGCGCGGCAATGTCGGCGCGGCTTTATCGTCGCGGCAATGTCGGGGTTGTATTGCGCGGGATTGTCGGCGCGGGATTGTCCGGCGCGGCTTTGTCGGGTCCCCATATTAATTAATATAAAATATCTTGAATCTAAGTGCACAAATAATAGTATCTTAGTAACCTAAATTAAGTTACAGTAAAAATGTAATCAAACATTGAAAAAAAAATATTTGCTTATTACCAGGTTTTTGCCCCGAAACACGCTCGTGCTTTAAAATTTTTCACAATTTTTTGACCCATCATTACAAAATTAAATTCACCTTTAGCTAGTGAAATCTAATTTTTGAACAGAGTTATAATAAGGAAAGAAAGTTGAAAAAGTATTGTGTGTAAATATTTTAATATCAACCTCACTCAAATTTTATTTTTAAGTTAATGAGTTGATCAGAATGATAGATTAGTTTTTCGAGCCGGTAAATTATTATTGTATGCTTTTTAATTTCTATCGTGTCTAGGAGAATAAATTTGTGATTGCTAAATAAGTGTAATTTTAATCGATCAAGATTTATTAGTTTTTAATAATCTCACAAATAAATTACGAAAAAGAGCATTTTAATAAAATCAAACTATATCAAATCAGGTTACCAGTCTAGACCTTATGGACTACGTTATTCCAACCTTAATAATATTATATAACTAGTGCTATTAAAAAGTGTTGCTTTCTTAAGTTAAAGCATTTTATATTTCTGCAGTTTGCAATATTTCTAGTTAGTGTTTTTTTTAAATAATCAAAAAGAAATTGTATGTTGAAAATAATATTCCGTCTCTATTACACAAAAAGAGAACAAGCTTGTTTTCTTGCATAAAATTTATCATTTAACTCTCATTAAATTTGCACAAAGCCCTTCTTGCAAAATTTAACTTTTAAAGTCTCCACCCTAAAGTTGACATCCCTCAATCAAATCAAAGTTCCCAGCAACATGTTTCCAATCGAGCGTTTCGAAAAGCGTTTAATCACGTTGAGGGTATTAATTTGAAAGGGTAGAGTAGAAAGACATCTGGTCCGGATGTTCCATCGAAGGCTCCACTCGAAATTAAGCACACTCGAGTGGAGCCAAAGAGGCACACAATAAGTGCAAAAAGCATTCGAAACAAGCCAGGAAGGTCAGGAAGGTCCACGCGAAGGCAACGGGAAATGACGTTCTTTAACGGCGGAAATTGAATGTTAACGGACTCTCCTCTCCAGCAAATAGTATAGGTACTATATACTGCGTAGTTTACCTACTTCAAAGGACGATGTTTTTATTTGCCCGTCGATCTGTATCGAATTACTCATAAAACGGACCAATTTCCTGGCGCTCGTTATCGCAGCAAGCAGGTGAGCCTGATACTCTTGCACTCTTGCCGCGGGGCGAAACGCTAATTGCTTTTAAAGTCGGCCCGATCAAAAGGGGCGGTCGCTGGGGGTTGAACTAATGAAATTTAGTCTAATATTTTTATTGCTTTAGCGTAATATGATTTGCTCGATAATTTGTTTTTGGTGTTTCTTCTTGTTAAATTTAAATGTCGGGCCAAATTAAATTGATGTTTTTTTAATTTTTCGGTGTAGTAATTCGAACAAATTTATTGTTTTAATTTAAATTTAATATGCACTATATATTTTTAATTTATATGGATTGTTTTTATAATTAATACAATTAATTCTGCTCATATTTCAAATATCAATAAACACTGCAATGCAAACTACAGTAATAAATATATTTTTTTTATACAGCACGAAAATAATATACTGGTGTTGAATTTCCATTATCATTAGTTCCATTCATTAATTGAATTTTCGGTTAAACTTTATTGTATATAAAATAAATATATTATTATAGTTATTAATGTGAAATTTCAATAAATTATTACTCAGGCAATAACGATACGCGTATAAATTTAAATTAAAAGGTTTCAAAGCGAACGCCATAAATTATTTAAGCTGTATTTTTTTATCGCCGTGGTAATTATATAAAATTTGCACTTTCACATCCACAATTTCCAACCAACTCTATAAATTTAACTAGTCACGCGTCGAACGGTTAATAATTTTCAAAACAACCACAACGATGCTGTTGCATGCGGGACGTAAACCGCATCGAATTGCATGACAATTACTATACAATTTCAATGGGTTAAAAAAGCTTTTTTAATAACACTTCATCGAACGCCACTAGGAGCAAGTCGAATAAATGTAACAACATATTTATTTAATATATTATTTACATCGTATTAGTAACACATATTTTTTGTAGACTTTATCTGATTTAGAATTATATAAAGGTCTCTCTCAGTTGTTCCCTAATTATTTGACCATTAAGTATAAAAACATGTTCTGAAAGGTTTCTATTCAGATCAATTGCTATTAATATTGCTCACTAATAAAATAAAAACGGAAATGAATCGCTTAAATTTACTTTTATATACGGATGACTTGAAAAATGACAGGAGAGTGAAGTCTATTTTGGATTATCTTGACTTGCCTGAGATGCACTTAATTATTTAATAAAATCGACTTTCGATAACCGATTGCCATTCAGTGTCATAAAATGTCACACAATTTTATTTTTTTTTTTTTTAATTTTGCCAGAATTCTCCTACCACATTAATGGATATACTCTAGACAGGCCCTCTCCTACTAATGATCTTAGTGTGAAGTTTGAGATTTTTTAAAAATTAATTAAGATGCTTGATTTTATTCTATAAGATGCGCACTATTTTATACTTAAGTAGTGCAAACATATTCTGACGTTTATTTACTACCTAATGTTGCACAAATATCTTCCGATTACAGGCGGCCCTCGACTTTCGCACATAATTGGTTCCTGAAAATGTGTGCGAATATTGAATGTACGAAAGTCGAGGGAAGTAAAAAAAATTGAAATTGTATGTATTTTAAAATATTTATTAATTAAGTAAATATAAGATGTTTAAAAAGCGTTTAAGAGAGACGTTTAAGTGGGGTTTGTGGGTGTTTCCTTTAAAAAGTTATCAAGAGTTAACTGTTTTTTTTTTTTCTTCATATAGTATTTTATAACATGCTATGTTTTTATTGATCGCCCCACGTACTTGAGATATGCGTTCTTTATTGGGATTACAATCTTCCATAATATTTAAAAAATTGTCAAGGTGCGTGAAGGCTTCATTCATATTTTTCATTGTTAAAGAATTTTCAAAATAAGCCTGTCTAATCTACATTAAATATTTGGCTAGAGGAATATTCTATATCTACAATAATTTTGGATAATTAGGAAATAAATTATTTTGCAGCATCTTTATCCGCATCAGCTGATTCTCCAGTAAATTTAATATTATGAAAAGAATACCTCATTTTAAAATTGTAAAACCAACCGTTACTTGCTTGAAAAACCGTGTTAAAATATTTTTTTAATCTATCCTTCCAATCTTTGTGCAAACTAAGAGCTTTTGCTTGAATAATTGAAATACTCAGAGGGACATCTTTTTGATGTTGGTCATCGATCTACGATGACAAAGATTTTCCATTTCATCCATGTTTTTTTTTGCTGTGTTTTTTTTTAGAAACATATCATTAAAGATTGTGGAAATATGTCTTTATATTCCACAATTTTGAACGTATTCTTTAATTATATTTTTATTTTGCAAAATTGAACATATCGTAGACCTGTTTGTATCATACGAACGTCAGATTGAAGCAAAAGATTCACCGCTATCAGAACGTTTTTAAAAAAAAAAAATTAAATTAAAAAAAATTGTGTTTTTTTAAATGTGCTAAATAGCGAATTGTGCGAAAATCAAACGTTCGAAAGTCGAGGGCCGCCTGTGTACTATAGATAACTTATTTTTTATCGCATGTAATAATTTTTAAAATATTTTTTTTAAGAACTAAATAAGAATAGACTTTCTCAATCAAACAAAAACGTGCGGTACCCATTTGTCCATTTGTTTTTACATTTTCTATGGAATCCAGATGAAATATACTTTTAATGTACAGGTGTTTAATTAAATAAATAATAAAGAAATATAATAAAAAAACGTGTTTAGTAATTTTTTCTTAGGCTTTATGTAATCATTTAAAAATATATTTGTATATTGATTGTTTGTTGTATTTTTTTTTTTGTATGTTACTTTCAAATATTTATTTATACAAGATTCATAAAACATCATATATAGATAATTATTAATAAACTTAATACAGTGGGCCTAAGAAGAAATGTAGTATTAAAAATACATTTATATATTTTCTTGTCCAAGCGGTTCGAAGCAAATATTCTGTTTTTATATAATACCTGTATGTTTTTTTTTCGAGCGAGAAAAATATATATTTTTAATTAAGTGTGTAAAATATTTTTGTTAAGAGGTTTAGTTAACATCGTTACGTTTATCAAACAGTTAAAATTAGTTCAAGTTCTAAACTTTACAATCTCTACCATCAAACACACATATCTAAATGTTCTTTATCTTAGATTATTGTTTCTCTTACGTACTTATTTTTTTAGAGCCTTTAATAAATATTTTCTCTGGGTATTTTATTTTTAAAACATTAACGATAAAACGCGACATTGTCTTACTCCTCTGTATATTTAAATTCTATTCGTTTGCATAACATTTTTTATAATTCACTTTTCCTATTTTAATTTCATTGTTAAATTTTGTCGACTCGTTTTGCAAGCGATTTGTCCCCTGCGTTAACCGCGCAGGTTAACTGAATAACACGCTTTATGTGAAATTATGGTGATTACGCAAATGAAAACTTTCGCCGTGGCGAATAATTTCGACCGAGCGCACTGAAATTTCATCTGTAGCCATTATTTGTCCGGAAAAGTACACCTGCCATTAGGGAGAATTAAGGTAAAACGTATACCACGCCTAATGGTAATTGTATATAAACTAATCTCCTATTCTTCTCCCATTACGGTTATCTTAGCACGGAGCGAAACGTGATGTTAATACGTTACAAAATTTTGGCCGCCATAAAACACGTAACGTTTTATATTTCTTTTTATTTTGCTAAAGCACGCTGTGTTAAGAGTAAAATGTATTACGGTTTAAAGGGTAGCGTGTGGTGAAAATTTTGTACAGATTAGAGGAAATTATTTGTATAAAAACGTAGAACATATAATGCAATTAATACGCAATAATGTGAAATAATTTAGTCGTGATGTGATAAAGATCAATTTAGTTTATTTGTTTTGAGATAAATAAATTTAAATTTTGTTCATAAATAACTGTAAACTTCTTCGTTCATTAAATTTTATTTTAGGTAATTATTGTTTTATTAACATTTTATTTTTATCAATTCGAAACAACACAAAATCTATGTTAAACAGTATATTTATATTGTTTCATTATAAATACTTTTATCAATTACGGGTTTTTTGATACTTGCATAAAATTGCTACATAAAATCACATCACGAGAGAAGAATTAATTAGAATGAATTCCATTACACACGAAATCAGTTTTTTAAGAATATCTATAAGATACATCTATTCAATTTTTTTGAGTTTTTTTAACACGAGCAAAACGTATTGTAAAATGTTCTGTACCTATGTAATAGTATTTTTTTAATTTGCTTTAAGTTGAATTGGTTTTTACTTTCCATATAATTAAAATATTATTAAAAGACTAAATGGTGTCTTATTTGGTTAGTGTAGTTTCGTAGTATCGTGTTGTATCCTATCTAAAATACCACAGTATTATAAAATGATTTTTCTAAAAATATAAAATAATTATGTAAATGATACTGTTGTAACCTACATTAACGTACGCTTTTATTATGTTTTATAAATATAGGTTTATCAAACATATATAAAAGGGTATTTAATTTCGTTAGTATACAATAGTATTCTTAAATTATTTCCCAAAAAATATTAAATAATGCTGTAAAAGATACTGTTGTAGCTTACTTGTAACGTAGACTTATTCTTAAAATATTAACGAAGAATATTTGTAATTCAACTCAAACTATTATTTTTCGTTTCGCTTCTTTCTAAGAATATACGTATACGTATTTATATTTTTATGGTAAACGATAGTGATGGCATTTAGTGTCAATTGTTTAGTTACATTAATTTTAGTAACATATTTTCTATTATTTTTTTTCATTTTATCACGTACGTATTAGTTCATCAATGTACTCTTTTTTTAATAGATCCTTTAAAAATACCAGACTAGATTTAATATTGTGTGATGATTATTTTAGTGATATGTTTTTTTACGTCGTTTATGTTATTTTCATTAAAATAATTGTGTTAACAAATCATAGTCTTAAGGTAAAAAAGAAGCTTATTTACATTTAAGGCTGTCGATATATTTTATTATCGATTTTTAAATGTATGTTTTCCAAGAGTAATAAAATAATGAACATCTCTAAAACAAGCAATTTAAATCGGGTGGCTCCGTTTTCGAATCGCTTGATTTCGGTCAAAGCATCACAAAAGCACAATTAGGATTCGATTAAGAATATCAAAGCCGAAACCAAATTAATAGCAAATTTTTCGAAGCATGAATATCGAACGATGGAGAGGGACTAAGCCCTTTTCGACAAAGTCTTCCTACGGACCGAGCCAGATGAATTGATTCCTCTATTAGCGATCCCTTTGACAATTACCATAATAATCTCGACTTTTTTTTACCAGGCTTTCATTCTGATTTCTACGCGGCTCTTCAACTATAGATTGAAAGCCTATTGTCTGTGTTCACAATGTTAAAATCCATTCAGCGTCGACGATTCTCAAAAGACTCTTTTGGATATGGCATGTTTAAAAGACTAATAGTCGCCCATCATATTTTACGAGGCGCTTTTGCCGGCTTCAATAAAACGCTACACAAAAACGGTTCGACGTAGCGTTGCTCTGGCGGGAGTAACGCAAAAAGCGAGACAAAGGCATAATTAAAATTGTTTTTTTGTCGGTATTGATTTTTAAATGGGTCACTGAGGATTTGGTGTAGTTTTTGCGTTTAATACCATATTTTCCATTATTTTTATATTTAATATGCTTTTATTTTAAGTTGGGTATTGAATATATTTATATACGAAAGTTTACTAGTTTTGTAAGATCGTTCATAAATTATTTTATCTGAAGGCTAAAATGTTTTGCAATTCAAGTTGTTACCATTGTATGTAATTTTATCTACTGAATGTTCAATAACATATGTTTATCAATATGAAATTTTACTATTAAATATAAAAGGAACAAAGACTTTTATATTACTTACTTCAAGTATGTTAGATACCATGAGAATGTTATTCTTATCATTGAGTTTCGATGATGTTATTTTAAGACGTTGGTTTAAAAAATTAGGTTTCAAAAGTATGCTTCAACTAGAAGTTTTCCAAGACAAAAAAAGTAAAGAATCTCGCCGACGTTCATAGAATATTTAGGTTGACTCACGTGTATGCAAGAGCTCGCGCGTGTTACCTGCAAGGCTGGTAACATAATTTACATATCACAGGTGGGCGAGAGCTTTCATTTGTGGCAAACTTTAAAACAGCATAACAAGTGGCATTATCCTTGCTCGCTGCCCTTCACGTCGTTCGCTAAATTATGCAATCGGCCCTTTTAAAAAGTAAAATATATGCACATTACTCCAGTGCATTTACTGTTTTATTTTATTATTAAAGAGCAACTAAATTAAAAGTATCATAAATAATTCTCTAAGCATGTTCAAGCGTATAGTTCCGAATGTTTCAACCTACATCCGTAGATAAATCCTAACGTAACCAAAATAGTATTTTTAAACAGTTTATTGCATCTTTACACAAAAAATATTAAACAGATTTATTTGAAAAATATTTAAGTACACGTGTGAGTATTATTTGGGTATATTTACGTAAAATTCTGAGGGAATATTTACATTTTTTTCTGTTTTTGTAATATCCCTTATTTTATACATTTAAAATGTCTAAAGTAACCTAACCCAACAACAATTTTTTAACCTCACTCATTTTATTTTATATTTTTTATTTAATCTTTTTTTAATTAGTCATCTTTTATATTTAATTCCTAATATTTTTTACTTGCTTTTTATCTCCTTTTTAATTATATTTTGTTTTATCAATTTTTGCAACTAATATTAATAATTAACTATAGGTAAATACTAACGTAACCTTACCTTTCAAATTTACATATATCCGTATTAAAATTTCTTTACACACTTCTAGATTGTATTAGAACTAGTTTTACTATAGTGGTACTGTCCTGTCGTATCTGGCAGCGATTTTATTTTTATAAAGTTAAGTTATTTAATAATAATATATTATTCATTTGCATCAATCATGTACAATATATGCAATATATGCAATTACTATATATGTACTTGATTATCTCGTAGCCTTGTTATGTCGGTAGAATCTATTCGTTTCTAAAGATGGAGCTGAACTCTCAATTTCAGACGTCGTATCTAAACCTCGGTTGACGTGAAGAGAGAAGCGGCTGCTTTTTCGGTGTTTCAGGTGAGAGACATTCAAAAGCTCAGATTAAATTTCGTGTGTTCGAAGTCTATAGGAACTAGTGAAAATTCCTAATAAAGATTTTTCGAAAGTGATGGATGTGTTTGGTCAATATATAGTGAGTTCCTTGTCCACCTTCTTTTGACGCGTCAACCAATTGCACTTATTTCTAGACAAAATTAGATTTAATTATTTTTGTCGTCTTTCTTACAATAATCGTTGGGGTTTGAACATGTTAATTTTTAGCAATAGTATACTTCTTTCAAGTAGCATATTCCAGATGCTTTTCGCCTTGTTATTGCATTAATAAATTAATGAATATTATATAGCATTGTTTGTTAAATCAAGGAATAAAAATTACACTTTTCGGCGAACTGTAATGGCTAGGAGCACTTTTAAGACAAGCGACAAGTCTTTCTCGCGGTCCCTACAATAAATTCCAAACTACATATACAGGCGGCCTTCGACTTTCGCACATAATTGGTTCCTGAAAATGTGTGCGAATGTTGAATGTACGAAAGTCGAGGGAAGTAAAAAAAATTCAAATTGTGTGTATTTTAAAATATTTATTTATCACGTAAATATAAGATGTTTAAGAGGCGTTTAAGAGACACGTTTAAGTGGGGTTTGGGGGTGTTTCCTTTGAAAAGCTATCAAGAGTTAACTGTTTTCCACTATTCTTTTTCTTCACTTCATATAGTATTTTATAACATGCTATGTTTTTATTGATTGCCCCACGCACTTGAGATATGCGTTCTCCATTGGGATCACAATCTTCCATAATATTTAAAATTTGTCAAGGTGCGTGAAGGCTTTATTCATATTTTTCATTGTTAAAGAATTTTCCAAAATAAACCTGTCTCATCTACATTAAATATTTGGCTAGAGGAATATTCTACATCTTCAATAATTTTGAATAATTATGAAATAAATTCTTTTGCAGCATCTTTATTCGCATCAGCCGATTCTCCAGTAAATTTAATATTATGAAAAAAATACTTCATTTTAAAATTGTAAAACTAACCGTTGCTTGTTTGAAAAACCGTGTTAAAATATTTTTTTAATCTATCCTTTCAATCTTTGTGCAAACTAAGAGCTTTTGCTTGAATAATTCAAATACTCAGAGGGACATCTTTTTGATGTTGGTCATCGATCTACGATGACAAAGATTTTCCATTTCATCCATGTTTTTTTTGCTGTGTTTTTTTGGAAACATATCATTAAAGATTGTGGAAATATATCTTTATTTTCCACAATTTTGAACATATTCTTTAATTATATTTTTATTTTGCAAAATTGAACATATTGTAGACCTGTTTGTATCATACGAACGTCCGATTTAAGCAAAAGATTCACCGCTATCAGAACGTGTTTTTAAAAAAAAAATTAAATTTAAAAAAAATTTTTTTTTTTTAAATGTGCGAAATAGCGAATTGTGTGAAAGTCGAACCTTCGAAAGTCGAGGGCTGCCTGTATGTATATATACATCAATATAACACAGCAAATATTCATAGAAATTTGTTTTTCTTAATTACATTTCGTTGAAGTAATACGGTAGCTTCGGACCAGTCTAAGCATAGCCACTTAAGTGCATTTATAAAGTCAAATTTTACTATCGTGTCACACATCGATCGTAAATTCTTATATGCCCTTTTAAAAGTTTTATTTGCTAAACTTCATTACTGTTCCACGTCCTACATCTCGACACATGCTGACTTGTGTAAATGCTTAAATTTCACACATGCATACTTGAAGTACGGCATTAGTCATTAATCACAGTCGCCCCAAATGGAAAATCATGCACTCCGGACTAGCGAGCTCTCAGCGAAAGCTGTACCTCGATAAACGTGCAATATAGTATAGGTGTGCTTTTATATTTTACGTGTGCATTTATATAAATATCTCGCCCGTGCGACTTTATGAAATGCGATGAAATAAAATGTCAAAAAAGTTTTTGAAATTTACGACGCAACTATAAGGAACACGGAAAATCGTATGCAACGCGAATTTCAATGAACTGCGCTCGCCGAACTTAATACTATTTTTAAAAATTGCCTCATGAAGTCTCCGCACAATGGATGGGGAATTTTGTAAACCCCGGTTTCAGAAATGAAAAATATTCATACAACTTGTCACATGAGCAAGGTTTCGCAGCAGCAGCAGCAGCAGCGGAAAGTTTCCTTGAGTTTTCGTCTTACGTGACGCAGTCGCATGTCGGATAAGGAATGCAACCGGAGAACATCCAAGGAATGCTTGCAATGAAATTTCACAAGTAGGGAACCATTCTCATACAATTATGTCATACATAGGTATTACTTAGATGTAGTATGTCGTTTTATATACCATATGCTACATAAATCGTTTTAGTATTTAAAAGTATTTTTTTTTTATATAATCAAGTACAGAATTTGCCACTATATTTGCGTTGCAATATTTTTAACTTTTTAAACTTCTACCTTTAATTCTATAGCACTATTCCAACAAAAAAATCTGTCGTTTGAACCCAGAACATATTTTTAATTCTATATTTAACCTTGTAAACATTTAATAGTATAAATAAAATACACGTATGCTGTATGTTTATTTTTACTATACATCTTCTTTAAATTATATACTTTTAAAAAAAAATTAAATTGATATTGAAACATGTTTGGTTTAATGACTTATCAACTGTTATAATATCACATATATTTTATTCTAGTTCTCTCCTCTTTCCATGCAACACCCGCTTCATAACGTGGAAATAGACCCTTATATATATATAATAATAATTTGTCACACTGAAAAATCGACTTGCTATTTGCTTTTTAAATATATCTCATATTTTTTCGTCTGAATCTTTTTCCAATCAACTAATGGAGATTTGGCGTTCGATGGTGTTTGCTCAAAGGCTACTGTTTTTCCACTTTACATTATGGTATTTTTTAGCCTAGTCATTTTTTATTTCAGCTCTGTGACTCCACCTATATTTGTAGCTCACATAGTATATAAATAAATTGCAATAGAAATAAATAATAATTTTAAAATTATTAAATATACAAAAAATAATACTATAACCTTTTTAACAAGTAATAAAAACATATACTTAATTGTAGCATATTAGATACCTTAAAGCAACATTTAACAAGTAGTAGTAAAACAATATGTAACAGAAGCAGTTTCTTGATTTATCTTTTACAGTGAAAAAATAAGTATAATAGTTGTGAGTAGGGATTCCAATCCCGGGATTCCAATCCCGGGATCCCGAATCCCGGGATCCCAGGATCCCGAACGATTTTCAATACCCGATGAGTCCCGGGATTATAAATCATAATCCCGAATTTTTTGGATTGGTTGATTTATCAAGCACAATCGAATTATTATTGACAACATCGTTATATTTCGTGTACAAACTTGCGCAAGTTGCACGTGTCATCTGTGAATCTTTGAGGCTGTGAGTCTGAACGTGCTTTTTCAGCAGCAGGCTGCTTAGGAACCAAAATCAGATCAAGGCTAAATGATAAAACACTTGATGCTTTGATGTTACTTCGTGAGTTTTATTCAAAATAATGTTTTCAATTAATTGTGTCTATGAATGTACATACCTATGTACATACATTGTCAAAAGTTCATTTTTTTCTTCTCAAATAAATATATAAGACCTTCCCTTTTTTATTTTTATTATATTATTTTCTATTTTAAGTCCAAGACTAAAATTATACGTACTTTATACATTGTACGTTATAAAAAACAGATGTAAAAATATATTGTATTATTCATTTTAAATTATTTTTATCGATAAAATAACATGAAAATTATCCCGGGATCGACTAATTGCAATACCGAAATCCCGGGATCAAAATTTTGGCCCGGGATTGGAATCCCTAGTTGTGAGTAAAACAAATAAAATTTCTATAATGTCTGTTAAAAATTATCTTTCTTTTACACTCTGAACATTCAATTTTATATCAATGCAGATTGGATTCCTTTAACCAAAATTGTACACCAATCCCTAGAAATCTAGATGAAAAGCGATGAAAGTTAAATGGCTTGTACGTGTCGATTCATCTCGGTAGGTTGCGCAGTGGTAAAAGTTTTCTGAAGGAAAAAGATTCACCGCTGACTTGCTGCACCATCACCTCGACGAATTGTAAATACACTGAATGATAAAACAAGTTAGCTAAATTACGTTAGAAGTCTGGACGTGACTCCTCGTGGCCGGCACGTGCTTGCCCCAAGATTACGTCATCAGCTATAAGGGCTCGTTCACACGGTACGAATGCTTAGTGGAGAAAAATCCCATACTAAATGAGCTTGGATAGTTTTTAATTCTAAGGCAAAATTTATTATTATTGTTTTTTTGTAAATGCTTTTACAAATGTGAATTCTTTCAATGACGCTCTCTATAAGTACTCTTTTGAATCTTCACTTTAAAATAAATTTAAAAGTTAATGAAAAAATATGTTTCTCGGTATTTGCTGTAACAGTTTTTTTCTAATAGGATTTAATATAAGGGCTCAACAATGTGTTATCAGTTATAGAAAGGTAAAATGTATTTTATATTATCTTAAAAGTATTTTATATATTTAATACAATTGTATAAGATAAAATCTTTGAGAAAAATACGTTAAAAGACAGCTGTATTAAACGCTATTTTTCATATTGGCATTCTTGTCAATCAATTATTTTACTTGAAGCAGCGATGATGTTTGATATTTGAACTATTGAAACCAAATATATTAAATATAATCCTGATTGTGAACATTGCAGATTATTTTATCCGTGAGTTTTTATTATAAAAACTGTGTAATTTTTATTATAAATAATTTGTTTATAGCGCCTATATGCTAACTCTCCTCTTTAAATATTATACATATATAGTTAAAATAAATAATGTATATTCTGAAGAGAAATTAGTGTCTTATGGAGTACCACAAGGGTCTAAATTGGGACCATTGTTATTTGTTTTGTATATTAATGATATAGTTAATAACGTGAAAAAATGTAAAATTCATCTATTTGCGGATGACACATTAATGTATTGCATAGGTGATAACATTAAAGAAATTGTAAATAATTTAAATAAGGAATTAAGTATATTAGAAATATGGTTAAAGAATAATGTACTTAAATTAAATGAGAATAAAACTAAATGTATGTTTATTAATTATAAAAATGTGTTAGATAATAGTACCAAAATAGTAATAAATAACTCTAGTATAGAAATAGTGGATAATATAAAATATTTAGGAGTAATTGTTGATACAAAATTAAATTTTAAAGAACATTGTAATTACATATTAAAAAAAATTAGTAGAAAAATAGGTTTATTATCTAGATTAAGAAATATATTAAGTATAAATACAAAAAAAAATTATAATAGTATAATATTGCCCCATTTTAATTATTGTGCATCACTATTAAATATGTTAAATAAATAAGATAAACAAATGTTGCAAAAATTACAAAATAGGGCAATGAGAGTAATTTTAAATAAAAATAGATTAACTAATTGTAAAAGTATGATTGATAGATTAGAATGGTTGAATGTTCAAGAAATATTGAGTATGAATGTTTTAGTATTTATATATAAGTTAGAAAATAATATATTACCAAAATATTTTAATAAGTATTTAATAAGAAATAAAGATGTACATAAATATAATACTAGAAATAGAGAAAATTTAAAGAAAATTAAGTATAATAAAACGAGTACGGCTAGGGGAATTATGTACGGAGGTTTTGATTTATATAATAGTCTTCCAAGAGAAATCCGAAACAGCAAAAATATAACGGGTTTCATAAATGGAATAAAAAAACACCTTCGTACATATAGAAATAAATTATAATATTAAGACTTTATTATTGTATATTTTTATTTTTTCTTTCTGTTATGTATTTTTTATATATTTTTATATATGTTTACTAAATTTGTTAGATGTAAAGATTAGCTATTAAGCTAAATAAATTAATAAAATAATAATAATAATAATAATAGTATACATAAAACTGTGCTTAGAATATATTTGTCAAATGTGAACACCGTCGACATAATTTATAACGCCTCCGTACACGTTTTAAACTTCAACCTTCCGCGTGTTATTGGCGTCGTGAGTGTGTACTTTTTTTCATCCTTCTTCCTTGAAAGGTGAAGTTTCGCTGGCGGAAAACTTTTACTCTTCCACCTTATGTCACCGATGAATCTGAAATTCAGTTAACAAAGTTTTACCCAGTAGCTAAGCGCGGGAGCTTCACAGACTGCTTCGACATTTTTTCCCCAAACCCTTATAGTTCATACAGAGTAATATCTATGTACACATTTTGTGTCGTTATTTATTTTTGTCTTCGCAACAGCCGTGAAGTGATGCAAGAGCTGCATCTGCATTTTCATCTTTCGAAAACGGTAAAAAGAAAATTGGAAAACTTCGAGAGTTTCCCGTTAGGGGACTCGTATAGAGGACTATGAATTGTGACGATGGGTTTTAACGATTTGTATTATTTATATATGTATTTATAAATAATACAAAACAATTTTGCTATTAATTTTATCAAGTTGATTATAGATTAAATTGGTGTATGTAATGTTTTGACAAATTTATAAAATATAACAACAACGTCTATGTATTGTATAAGAAACACTTTCTTGAGATTTTAATTTTAATTTTTCCTTTAGTTGTTTTTCATATCTTAAATATCATTACCAATTACTATATTTATTGTAAATAATTATATTTAGACAACCTGTATTTTCTCATATACATAATGTCATATTATGTGAATGTACAACAGCCATTCGGTTAATTTCGTGCAACGTTTCGAAACGAGGTCGGGGCAATAACGTTTAGACCGATCGCGCGATACAATCGCAGTAAATCGCGTCGGCAATTTCGCACATTACCCGTTACTTCATTCTTATTCTAATATGGCGGACACAATGGCGGACGGCGGCCAATTCACAGCGATAAGCCGCCGACGTACATAATCGTCCGACCATTTGCGACTTTTTTCTCCCTTTTTTTATATGTAATGTTCTTATTTTGTTCCACGTCAGAACGAACCCGTATTCTGCCATAAAAATCTGACGTTGCCTTTTTAGTTTTCTGGGTTAATCCTAGGTATATAATTAGTGAGGTTAACGGCTCTGGTGGATTCTGAGATAATGTTGCGTTAATGAGTAAATCTGAGCATAATGTATTCTTTCTAGCTGAATCAAAATATTCTCCATTATCCCTTACACTTAAAATATGTCAAAAATTTTATATTTGAAAATGCAATATAAATATATTTTTACTTACAAACACCTTGATCTCTAAACCGACTTACAAAATATTTTTTTTTCAATTTAACAAATTTATTAGCTATGGTAATTAAAAATAAAAATATAAAATAACATATTAGTAATACAATTTTAACGGTAAAATATTAAAATGATATGAAAAAACGATTCATTTAGTGTTAATTTAGGTATTAGGGCTAAGGATCTGGAAGCAATAATATGTGTTTTTCGCCTTCTAGATCAATATATAATTATATTTAAATTTATGGTTGTTTAATCTAAGGCTCCGATTAGGGATTCTGAAGTCTCGGGTTTTTTCGATTCCCGGGACTCGAGACCCAAATTTTTAAAGTCCCGGGAATTCCCGGGACTCGAGACTTTGATTATTTTTCGTATAATCATGAAAAAAAATTATGTTAAAAAATTAACTTATTATTATTTACTTTAATTAACTTATTATTATTAACTTTTTATATTATTTGTGTTATAGGTACGATAGGTGAAAATTTAAAAACACTTTATTCGATATTTATTTAAATTTAATTTATTACAATTTTTTTAATCGAAATATTTATATCAATATTAAGTTAAAACCTTCACTTTTGTAAGGAAAAATGTGTTTTTAAAAACACCAAGGCGTTTAATGATGAATCACATAGCCTGTTCCTGGTTTTTGTGGCAAATATTCCAGATGTAGAAAAAAATCTCTCGCTTTCTGTAGATGTTGGCTTAATTGTAAGCAATGATTTGAATAAAAGCTCTAGATTCGGAGTTCGCTTGATAGTTGAATCTAATATCTGAAACTCCTTTTTAAAATTGATTTTTTTATTTCTAGTCGTTTAAATATTTTGGTGGTTCGTGCGACAGAGTTGTGTTGATTTCAAATATTTTTTTTAAAAGGAAATTAACAATAATTTAATAAAGTGGCATCTCGACGACTTAGAGCTTCAGCTGCCAGTTTTATATAAGTGAGTACTTCACAAATATTTTCCAATACGTGAATGTTCGATTCATTTCAAATTTGGCCGATGCCAAGATCAATTAATGATTTTCTAATGCAATTTCGTAACTTTCGAAATCTCGAGATCATGGGAATAAGGAATTCCACCTTGTCTTCATATCGAGACATAAATTAAGCTCGACATCAAATTCACTCTTTACATATTTTTGTAAAATTGCACTTCGGAGTCTCGAGTCCCGGGTTATTAATTTTTAAATTCCCGGGACTCGAGACAGCAAAAAATCTTTGAATTCTCGGGAATAAATTCCCGGGTTGTCTCGACACAGAATCCCTAGCTCCGATACACGAAATAAGTAGATTAGTGAGTTTTTTAAAGTATTTTATGCTATGAAAATGACAATAATCTTAGACTTTTGCTATATATAGGCTTATATGATTTTTTTTGAGATTAGTATAAAAACTTATATAATAATTTAGGATTACTTACAATTATTAAGTAAAAATAATATTTTTGTTGTTACTCCATGCTTGGCTATAATAATGGAGCACCCCAATAAATGTGTTTTATTTAAAAAACAGTAAAAATAGAAATACAAAACTGATCAATGTTGTTCAAAGTATTTATTTTATGCTTATTTTAAATATTTGGTAGGTCCATCCGTAGCATTAATTACAGCTCCAACCCTTCTTGGCATATTGTCACCTAATGATTTGCAAGTGGACGGAGACAATTTTTCTCGCAGCTCAATTTTGGATTCGCAATTGTTTGGACAACCGTTTCTGACTATGTAGGCCATTCTAAAAGCAATAAACTCTTTGACGTAAGCCGAATCCTGCTTTTTAGCTAAGTATGGCACGCAGCGATTTCTGTCTGGAGTCAGATGGTAGCGTGGTCTGTGCTTGCAAACAAAGTGTATTTCAAAAATAAAATATAAATATCACTATTTATACAACCTTAGCAAGTGTACAGGTTTGCTGCCATGTAATCCCAGATCATAACGCTTCCGCCACAATATTTGACTTTGGGTAATACACAAACAACTAGATATTCTTCTCTGACTTTTCGATACCCATGTATTACACTAGGATACCCACAAACTATCAAAAATGTTTAAAAAAATATTGCTTTAGAAAGTTTTGAATAAGTTGAGTTTTTATAATTTTTATATATAACCCAATTTTATTTTCAGTTATTTTTATCAGATCAAATCTCGGTGCTTTCATGTCGACTCTAACTTTGGGTTGTCTCAGGTTTTACAACTTCTGATTTCCATATCATTGAGCTTTCTTATCACCGCGAAAAAACGGATGGCCTTAAGCTTGCAAAGATTTGAAGACATTTTTCGACGATTTTTGTCTCGCGAACCAACATTTGATCTTCCTAGGCAGTTGATTTTCATTTTTTCAGTTCTTTGCTTTAACTTAGAACCACATTTATTGAACTGTTTCAAAGCATTTAAGGCAACGTGTCGTGAACAATTAATATATTTACTAATTTTCAGTCAATAATATACAGTATGCAGATGCAATAAAATTCTAGCTTAATTTATTTGCAATATTTTGTCATATCTTAAATTTTTATATAATAATCGAAACAAATTAATAATCAGAAATAATGGCGGATTTTACGCAATTGAACATAGTGGTCACTTAAGCGACACTGAACAATTAGACCTGCAACCCTTTTTTAAAACTCAAGTGAGCAATAATTATTTGTATAGTTCTCAGAACTACGGCTAAAACTACCCACTAAAATATTTCGGTCCGACTATGTCCTTGTAAAGAGTTTCACACCATTTTAAGGGTGCTCGCTCCATAATTATGGCCATGACTGTATATGATACTGATATTTGTTATATGCTCACATTAACATTCTTAATTGTGTTACCTGAAAATATAAAATATATTAGTGCCATTTTTATTTTAATTGAATTTATATATAAATGCGTCACAAAGTCATGCGTCACTTTTATAAGAAGTCTCTTGCAATGTAATATTAAATGCGTTTCCACCAAAGAAATATCATTCTTATATTGAATTTATTGTATTACATTTTCTGATTCATGGTACAGTGCTTAACCCGAAATCGCACATGAATATGCATCACAACACACCTTAAGAGCGATGCAGTCGCAACACGAAAATGAAGAAGCACCGTAGCATTTTTGTAGCATCGCATTGAATAACGACGTCATGCGAAATTTAATGGGGTGCTTCCTGGTAGGGCGAAAACCTATTTGCAGACGACGGTTTGGAGTAGTGGAAACTCAACCGCCGCATTTTCCGGGAAATATTTCCAGCGTTGGTTACAGCTTTCCAGTTTAACGGCGCACAATGGAATTAAAATTTTTCTATCACGCTGCATTCGAGCCGCGTTCCGCCCTTCTTAATTCAATTTATACCCTGTCTGTTTCTTTTTTTTCAGAATTTTTCCCCACTTTTTTGGAATTCGCTCTGTAATTGCTCGACTTTGTCCGTTCGAGGGCTCGGCTCGTATATTATTCAGCGCGGAGGAAAACGTTTGCAAAACCCTTGAGCGATTATATCCACACACGAGATGCTGCTTTTCCTATTCGTCGGCCGTCCATTTCCTTATTTTTTCTCTTTTTTCTCCTATATACTTCTCTTTCGTGGTGGAAAATTTCCATCACAATTTCCCGTCGCTAAAAGCGGCCATTTGTTATAGCGTTATGCAAACGAACGCGTGATTCACAAATAGTACCGTGCCCTTATTAAAAAAATCTATTGTAATAGTAAATTGTAAAATTGCAAACTAACCTCACGTAATAACTAACATTTATTTATTTATATAATATACATATTACAATGTATTATCGCATTTTACAATTAATGAGATAATTCGGTATTATAAAAATTATACTTTCCGAAAACTCTACAAAAAAACCGTCACAAATGTTCCTACATTTCATATTATAAAAAAATGATACATCTCGATTAAAAAAAGCTTAAGATTCTTACTATAGAAAATATATTTTAAAATTATATTTCTAAACATTGATTTTTTCTTGATTTTATGCTTTACGAATTTTTTTTGGAGATGCACTTATTCTTCTATAAATTTCAGTGCCATATTTAATGATATTTTAGTGAAGTAAATAACTTATTAATGTGATCGTTATCAATTTGCTCACTACAATTAAATCTTAATTTAAATATTATACTCTCTCTGGAGCACTTCAAAGTTTATTTAACATTTTGACCCCTAACATTTTCTAATTATTAATAACTATGTATAATATGTGATAAGCTTGTCAATGAATAATAAAAAGTGGCAAATTTTATAGTTGTAAATGTCTCGTATAATATAATATATATAATACTGTTAAAATATTTATAAATGACATTTTATTCTATGGTAAAAATGCATTTATAATGAACGTTTGAAATTCTGCCTCAAAAATGCTTAGTTAAAAATCCAAGGAATGTTGTCATTTGTAATCGTCGATTCATTAGTTTTTCGCATATTTTAATATGCTTAGATTTTTCACACTACTAAATAAATTATTTGATGATGAAGAGCATGCAAGTGAAATTATAAAAATATCAATGAAAATCAATCTGTTGCATAACTTTTTCTGTTTAAACCCAAGTCTAACCTAAACATAGTTAATTTAAATCTTTGATCAAGTCAAGTAGAGTTTTGTTTGAACAAAAATTTGACATTTTACAACTGTTGCAGTGAATATGTTTTTTTAGTGAGATTATTTTCACTTTTACTAACTAGGCCAGTTTCAATTGTATCAAAGAATTTATTTATAATTTTACCGGTCAACATCAGTAAAATTATTTTAATACACTGCGCAGATATTTTGCCAATAACAGGTGACGCGATACCCTTCAATCTTTTTTTTTTGACACGAAATTCGTTGATGGTGTATAGTATTCAACAAGTGGCATAACTGTCAAATAAAGACTACCACTTATGTATTTTTTACAGGTTTCACGCGTGTCAAATGATAGTTTAGAATAGCATATAATTAGTATATAAAATATATTTTCACTAGTGAAAAAATATATCTATTAATCAGTGAAATAATAATTTCTTTGGAAATACACATTTAGTGTTTAACACGTGTGGAATCTTTTTCGCCTTCTGCTCGGTCGCTTCCTTCTTCATGTTCTTGGTCTTCAGTACTGACAATCAAAGAAACTGAGCACTCAGATCTTAAATACGGATTTAATAAATTAAAGACAGGGCGTTCTTCTGGACCTGATTTTTCCCGATTTTATTTTGAAGGGTTGCGAAGTCAGTCCCGCTGCTCCTCTAAAATGTATTTATGATTTGATTCTCAAAACATCATCATTTCCTGATCTATGGAAATGCACAAAAGTCACCCCTATTTATAAAAAGGGTGACAAATTATATATAAAGAATTATAGACCAGTCGCAGTGTTGTCAGCTCCTGCTAAATTATTTGAAATAATTATTTATAAATATCTCTATAATCACTTTCGGCAAGTTCTGTTAGACCAACAGCACGGGTTTCGTCCTGCCCGTTCCACTGTTACTAACCTTCTGTCGTTCACCAAAACGGTGACAACTTCTCTCGATGCGAGAATTCAAGTAGACGTCGTGTATACAGATTTTGAGAAAGCCTTTGAAAAAGTTTGTCATAGGTTATTATTAAATAAATTGTCGAACCTCGGTTGCTCAGATAATTTAACTCGGTTATTCTCGAGTTATTAAAGCAATCGTAGACGATTGTCAGAAGAATATTTTACCCCTTCGGGGGTTCCTCAAGGATCCAATCTGGGACCTCTGCTTTTTGTGTTATTTATTAATGACATAAATACAGCAATTAAAAATTCAAGTTTTCTTCTGTACGCAGATGATTTAAAATTATATAAATGCATTCGATCTGTTGTGGACTCCTTCTCTCTACAAAGTGATTTGGACTCTCTGTGGAGATGGGCTTCCATTAACCGTCTGCCCTTTAGTGTCGGAAAGTGCCATACCGTGTCCTTTTCTCGATCCCGTTCGCCATCAGCTTATTTCTACCATCTCGGTGGTAACATTTTGACTAGAGAAACTTCCACTAAAGATCTCGGAATCACTTTCGAGAGCAAATGGAGGTTCTCTCTACACATACACGACGTCTGTGATAAATCTTCCAAGATGCTCGGCTTTGTTATGAGGAATGCCTTTCACTTTGACAATCTGTCAGTTATTCGCATCCTCTATGACACCTTAGTTCGTAGCATTCTTAAATCGGCATCTATAATTTGGAATCCCCGAATAGCCAAATATTCCCTTTTAATGGAAAAAAATTAAAAAAGGTATTAAAGATACCTTTACAAAAGGACATTTGGTTATTATCCGTACTTATATCCCAGCGCCTTTCTTTTAGGAGCGTTGGGATATGATTTGCTGAGTTCTCGCAGAAAGCTGTATGTCGCTAAGCATTTTTTTAAATTACTAAAAGGTGCTGTCGACAATCCAGCTATTCTCGAGAAATTCCAGTTTTGGGTTCCGGAACATTTTCGAGAATCACGATCGAGACCTCTTTTGATGGCCGTTAGGGCTGGGACATCCGCACTTGCCGACTCACCTATAGCTGTGGCCATCCGGCTCCTTAATACGCTGGTATTACATTTTGACCTATTTAATGTTAGCTACGAGGATCTGATCCAGTTTATATCATTTAATTTTATTATTTTATAATTTTTTTATGTTTAAGTATTGTTATATTTATGTATATATACGTTTTTTTTATGTTTTATAAATTTAAAATTTGTTTTCGACCATCGTGGCGCATTGGGGTAATCTGTTAGGTCACGATGGTCTTAATTTAATCTAAAAAATAAAATAAAATAAAATAAAAATATACACAAACAAATTTGACATATAATTTTATTTAAAAGGATTTTTCATTTTATATTTTTGCAATCAAGCATAACATTTTTTGAGCTCTGTAATGGACGATTTTATTGTTCTATTTTCACAATGTCTGATAAACGATAATCAATTTACTTTCTTATAATTTTTTAGTAACATTTATATTGGTTCTAAATAAATGTTAAATGATTTTACTAATGAAGGTCGCATTTTTATATATTTTCACAACAACTTATGAAACAGAGTTGATATAAAACAAACATATTAAAAATATTTAAGCGAACACAAATACAGAGAAAAAACAAGTATATATTTATAAACTTTATTCGATACTTTAGGTATTCACTCAATTCAGAAAGCTTTATTCCGCGTTTTCGCTCTAATTGACTCTCGTTATAGACAAGAGCTCGACACCAGCGCATAATACAATAATCGCACACTTTGTCAATTTAATTTCGCAATCCATATTTCGCATATCTCGTCGCAATTATTTGTACGTACGTTTTCGATATGAATTCATTATCGGCGCTCACATCCCGAGCAACTAATTAAAATTTCATACCGTTTTAACGATGTCAATTCGCCCCACGGCCCATTAGTCGAGCAAAGCCAGGAGGCTAGTTCGAATTTTATTTAACTGCTCAAAGTGCTCTGTGCTGACTGTTGTATGTACTGAAAATTTTGCCAGACCACGCCCAGCTCGCTACAGCTGTGTAAAATAACCGTTAATGACGCGAGACAAATTAAATACAGTGAGTTTTATTTTTTACTACATTAAAATTTACGCGATGTGGTCATAACGTATCTAAATTTGTTGATGTGTGATACTTTGGATTATCCGACAGCAAGTATTGTGGATTGTCATTGTTCATGACTTTTAATACTAAAAAAGAGTCCTCAAATCGAATATTAGTGTAACGCTAAAGCATTTAATAACAAATGATTCACATACCTGCACTTTTTTTATGCTGACGATTTTATAATATCTATTAAAATAAATTTTGATTTGTTTATGCTATCAATATATTTTATATAGATTATTAAAATATTATTTAATTAAAACTTGAATGTTAAAGCATATTAACCATTCTTTTATTTAGCAAAATAAAAAAAAAATTTTGCAGCCGAATGAGAGTGATTTCGCAGCCAAAATAGACACAGGAGCAAATGCTAACGGTTTATTTTAAAGGCATTTATAAATCAACACATATTAATAAAATAGTAGATGTGGTTATCAGATGATAACGTCGAAAAATTTGGTCTTGAAAGTCTGGGTCTTTGCTGGAATATCGAGTTGAATTATTGTCGGCTGTGATTTGTCGTGATTATCCTGGACGATCCGCTGATATGCTGTTTGGTGTCTCTGATCGAAGCTCTAAAGCGTCTTCCATAATCAAGTATCACATGTTATATTTCTGATTCGATACAGCTCTGTTTTTTTTTTTTTTTTTTTTTTAAATGTTTATTTCAAAAATAATTTAGTTTTATACAAGTTATAAATTACATGTTTCTGGCTTTTAGCCATTATCATGTTTACAAGCGAAATTACAATAGTTTAAATAAAAATAGAGGCAACAATATGCAATATTTAATAAGTAAAATTTAAGGAGAAAATACTAAAACCTTTATACAATAAGAAAAAGAAAATAAAATATAAGATACATAATTAAAAATAACACTTACGAACTGGGGCTATTGAAGTCGTGGTTACAGATTTGCTATCAAAGCATTATGTGCTTAGGCATTTTATGTTTATACTTGAAATTTAGTGTGACTTTGTCATAGTTACCAATTTTTGCAATTAATTTATTATTATGTTCACGCGAGATATTTTTGTAATAATTTATCGTATTAGTAATAATGTGATTTTTAATTGTAGGTATAGAATATCGAGTGTGGAGTTTCTTTAAATTAGTATAATATGGGGTGTTATAAATTATTTTTACAGCTTTATTTTGAATTACTTGTAACTTATTAAAATTATTTTTACACGTATTACTCCACACTGGGCAAGCGTATGTTAATATCGGTCGTATTAATTGTTTATATAATAAAATTTTGTTTTTAATCGTCAACGCGCTTTTTCTGTTAAAAATGGGTCTCAGAGCTGAAATGGCGGCAAGCCCTTTAGACCGTACTTCTTTTATATGCTTTGTATATTTTAATTTAGAATCTAAGTGAAGACCCAGATACCTAACACTCGTTTTCCATTCAATGTTTTTGCCCTGCTCGGTTTTTAAAGGCGGAGGCAACGGTTGCCGGCGCATCGTAAAAATGATTGCCTCAGTTTTATCATCGTTTATTTTTATTTTCCACTTTTTTAAATGTTTATTTAAGTTATGCAAAGATTTTTGTAGTTTTGTTGCTATTGGTTTAAGACCATATGAACTAGTTAAAACGGCCGTATCGTCCGCGTAAATAGAGAGACTGGTGTTTTTTAAAATTGGAATATCGTTTGTATATATTATATAAAGATACGGCCCAAGTATGCTCCCCTGAGGAACCCCGGCTGGTATTTTACGCGGTGTCGAATTATCGTTATTTAAGGAGACGACATAGCTTCGATCTTGGAGGTATGATCGGATAATTTGTATCAGATAGTGTGGGGTTTTGTACTTATCTAGTTTGTATACTAGCCCTTCATGCCACACAGTATCAAATGCCTTCTCTACGTCTAACATTAAAAATCCTGTGCTTTTTTTCCTGTTAAAATTCGCAGAAATGTGCTCCGTGAGTCTATTAAGTTGATGCGTTGTTGAGTGTCCTTCGCGGAAGCCAAATTGTTCGTCAATGATTTTACTATTTAGACACTCTTTTAAACGTGATAAGATAATCTTTTCAAATAATTTACTTAGGGACGGTAGTAAGCTAATCGGTCGGTAATTTAATGGGATGCTATCAGCTTTACCGGGTTTTTTTATCGGAATTATTTTTGCAACTTTCCAAATACCTGGAAAATACCCAATAGATAAGCAAAAGTTAAATATGTTAGTTAGAAAATGAAAGCATTTAAATGGAAAGTTTTTTAATAAGATGTTATCTAATCGGTCAATTCCCGGAGCTTTATTATTTTTAAGTGATTTTGCAATGTTATAAATTTCGAACGGGGTAATTTCGTTAATAGTTTTCTTATCTATTCTAGTTTTATCAAGTCTTTGAATTGAACGATCAACTTTACTCTGGGTTTTTAGATGCGTATAATTTTGCGTTAGCACATAGGATGTAGAGAATGCATTAGCTAATACCTCAGTTTTTTGTATGTTCGAGGTTACTATGTCGTCTCCATTTTTTAACGGCGGAATGTCTGAATATTTATTTTTGATTGATTTAGCGATTTTCCATAATGAGTTATCTGCTGGATTTAGTTTTTTCAGTTTACGCGACCATGAATCATTTTTAATTATTTGGATTTTTACGCGGATATCACTGGTTAATTTATTTAATAAAGTTTTAAGCTGGGGTGATCTATTTTTTTGCCATTGCTTTTTAATTCTGTTTTTGATTTTTATATATTCGATAATTTCTGGAGTTAATTTTACTTTATTTGGTATATTTTTACGCGTCGGTATAAATGATAGTTTACCCTGCTCGATTAAATTTGTAAAAAAATTAATATCATCGTCAATTTGCCTGGTGTTTTGTAAAGTGTATATCTGTGGAGCGCCGTGTAGACGACATTCAATGAAACTTCTAAAACCTTTCCAGTCAGCTCTTCCGTAGTCAAAAAATATTTCAGGGATGACCTCAACATCGCCTTCCAGAGCAAAAAACACAGGAAGATGATCCGAAGATAGAGCTTGGATGCAGTGCATCCCCGAAATTGGCGCAAAACCTTTGACTAATGCGAAATCAAGAGTTGATGGAGACATGTTATTAAAAGGATAGTGTGTGTGTGAATTTGGAAAGTGAATATCCGTGTCAGTATCGTGCAAGTAGTTAAAGAGCATGGAACCGGATCGATTGGTACTAGAACAATTCCAGTGCGAGTGCCTGGCGTTGAAATCTCCGCTTAATATAACAGAGCTTCCAAGTCCAAGCACAGCATCTAGATCACTCTGCAACAATTCGTCTCCGGGTGAGTTGTATGCGGCAGCAATTTTGATGATTTTATTATTATTATTAATTTGGATCGCGACAGATTCTAAGTTAATTACGTCGGGATTTATACGCGCGTGTTTTATAGATTTTTTAATAAAAATCGCAACCCCGCCACCTGGCCTTGAGAGTCGGTCTCTCCGGAGGCAAACAAAGTTCGGCAAAGATATTTTAACGTGAGGTTTAAGATACGTCTCGGTAACTATGACAATGTCAATTTTATACTCACTGATCAATAGCTCCAGCTCGCCAGTTTTGTGTCGAATTCCACGTGAATTCCACGTCAGCAAATTCAATTTCTTCTTAGAAGAGGACATCGAGGTACTCTACCATCATGATGGCTATCTCCATTTTGCTCGCACACTTGCCAGCTTTGACCCGAATCTCCTGAAGTACGAGGAGCATCTTCCGTAGATCCGAGGACGACATGGGGGCATCCTCTGCGCCGGTGTTTGGTGCTGCTGTCGGCTCTGGTTGTGATCTTTGAGCCTGCTTGAGATTAGCGGCCGCAGCTGAGAAGTTCTTAGCCGGTTGGGATGGTCGGAGTGCGGGAAAATGCTCCTGAACTAAGTTAAATGTCGGTCCAGGTGCAGCCGGGGCGACAGCCGCGACGGTAGCTGGCCTTTGATGTCTCCTCTGAGTCTGGACGAGATACTCCTTCCTGCGAGGACAGTCCTTGAAGTTGGCCGGATGATCTCCTTCGCATCCGATGCATTTCGCTGGTGTCTCACGATCCGTTTTCGAGCAGTCAGCGGTTGCGTGACTGCCGGTACATTTGACGCATCGTGGGGTTCGGTGGCAGTTTTTGGCTGCGTGTCCATAAAGCTGACATCTGAAACATTGGGTTAAATGTCCATTGTTACGCTTATACCTTTCCAGAATGGCCTTGGCGAAACAAACGTACCGGATGTTTTTGATTGCAGCTGTCTTGGTATCCGAAGAGAACTGAACGAGGTAGAGGCGAGAACCTCCCAGTACCTCCGTCTTTGTCTTCATTGTCGTCACTTTGACGACATTGAGTCCTTGCCTTTGGAGGTCAGCAGCTATGTCTTGAGTTGGAACTTCTGGTAGTCCTTTCAGGACAGACTTTACTGTCTTGTCCTCGTCAGTGGTGAAGGTATGAAATGGGCGATGCCCCCTCAATCCTTCCATTAGTAAGGCTCGTTGCTCGAGCGAAGAACACTGGACGGACACGTTGCCCTTTCCAGTGTAACGCAACGTGAAGTTGCTGGATTTGGTGACGGATTTAATAAGGTCCGTCGTTTGAAGATGTGAGCCCGTGACCTCCATAATCACAGGCGGAACTCTGCTTGATTTGCTTCCTAATACCTCGGGAAGCTTTTCGAACCTGTTTTGGCTCGGGGTTGGTCCGGGGCTCCTGGACTCAGTGGATGGTCTGGCAGTTTTTTTCGGAAGTTGCCATTCCGAATCTTGACTGGGGTTAAGGAACGCCTTTATCGTCCCCACAGAACGCTTACGCGTCTGCGCCTTTTTCATGGCGCTGTTGTTTGGTAGGCAGTGAGCAAAATTGTTCAGCGGCGCAGCTGGCAGGTCCGAGTGTGTACAGCAGCGCGGTCTACGCACAGAGCACGAGGTGCGTCCGTACACCGCGAAGGCACAAAGCGGAATGATACAGCTCTGTTTAATCACAAATGAAAATGTGAGGACGATGAGAGGATAAAAGTGAAACGTCTAGATGGCCGATCCTGCGATCATTACCAAAAAATTGGAGAAATAACAATAGTTCTTGCGCAAGGTAGAACACGTTATCTATCGCGCATCCTTTTCATATAAAGAGTAGTTTCTATGGGTGTTTAAGAGTAATTAACGTTTTAGAACGGATGTGCTAATAAAATGTTTAATACTAACAATTATTGACTCAATTGTTTAGTCCTGGAACCTCTCTTCCGGATCTTTATCCCATTAAAGACCATAGTAAATATTTTTTTATTTGTTTAAAATGGCTTCTAAATTAATTGTGTATATAGTTGAGACCACTACATAAATAATTACAAACAGTATTTAGTATAATAACATATTAAAATTTCTTAAAATTTTATTCTATATTTAATTGTAATTTAAATTATTTATTCCATATAAAATATAATCATTAAAAATAATTTTATATAATCTCTGTAACTTTTTTATTTTAGTATGATTATTATGTATGTTTTTCTTTTCGTTTAGCTTTTCCAAGTTTCTATTTTTACTAAAAAATCACACCCCTTTGGCCCTAAAACTAAAAAAATATAATAATTTAAAAATATTTATCTAAAGATTTTGGATTCTTATAACTTTTTTTCCTATTGAAAAATATGTTTAATGTTGTTTTGTACTTATAATATATTTAATTATTTAAAAACTTTTAAGGGATTTGATATAACGCTTCTAGAATTCTAGCTTAAAGTATTGTGCTTAAATCGATTATGATTTATTGTACTTACAAATATCATTTTCCTATTTAATGTGTGTATATAAAACTAGTATTTTTTCTATCGGTTAACTAAACAAAGCAAAACGTCTTCAAAGCATACACTTATTATTAATTGACATTAAAATCTCAGCCGTTTAAAGGATTTCGAAAATCTGTTTACTTTTCGTATTTTTGGTTTGCTGGCAATCAATATTTAGCAAATATACTAATTTAAAATAAAGTTTTAAACTATTACATAATATTAATAAATGATGAAAAGTAATTACTGTACTCATAAATAACTATAAAATCTAGCAATTGTACACACAGTTGGTCTCTGCAGTAGTATTTATTAAATTTATTAAGTATTTATTACATAGTTATACAATGTTATAAATGAGATCGGTGAACGAAGCGCCGCCGGTCGTCGTATTCCCCTTACCCCCTTAAAAAATCTCTACACTCCAAGTTACTAAGTCTTGGGAAAAATTAATTTTGTCACAATTTCAACCTATTATAATAAACTTTTAAGTGTAAAATTTTACATACATTTCATGACTAAAAGTTTATTAAAAATTACAATAATTTTTATTTATTTTAGTCTAAGCTACCAAAAACACGATTTACACAACTAGCCATATTTTTAGTAAATTGCCCTGAAACATGTTCGTGATTTTTAATTTAAAAAAAAAACGCTACTAAAATATCTTAAGCCTCCTGAATAAAACATCTTACCTAATTAGTATCAAAGTAAATATTTGTATGTTAATTTGATTTTATATTTAGATACATATATGTATGTATTTAGATTATCTTATTTTTTTATATTGCTACATTTCATAAATTCAATATTATTTACTGACTTTAAAAATATTCTTAATGCATTAAACATTAAACGCATTACTAAAAAATTAATATTAGTATGTTAATTTAATTTTATATTTAGATACATATATGTATTTATATTTAACTTATTTTTTTGATATTGATACATTTGATAAATTCAATTCTGAAAATATTCTCAACAATATATTAAAAACATTAAACGCATTAAGTCGTAAAAAACCACAATATATGCGCAACATTAAAGCAAAAATGTTTATAAAAATATGTTTAATACGCAATTACGTATACATAAATATTTTTAAAAAACTCTATATGTTTCTTGTATAATAAGTGCGAATTTCAAAGCACTGAACAATAACATATGGAAGCCGACTATAAAAGGAAAATGTAATCAAAGGGAAAGAAACAGGAAACGTATTATATAAGTCTATAAAGGGTATAGTATTACAGAAACATTTTTTATCGATAAAAAAAGGTCATGTCGTACATAAAGAGTGACATTAATTAATTGTAGAAGTAAAGCAATGTTTCTAGTTTGATGTGCCCATAAATGTTGTGTTTTTCTATTTTTTTTACAATGGAAAAGATATATTTTTGCACTAAAATATATTTTATTAATGCTGATTAAAATATAAGCTAGACTATATCTTACACATCGTTCCTTTATTAATGAGGATTGCAATCTATAATCAGCACGGATTTTTTCACTTTTATCATCCAACTACTCGATCGATTTGAGCTCCTCTGTATATTAAATATCTATTCGCATATTTCAATTTTTTGCATACACGTATTCAGTACGTTAGATAATTTAATATAACAATATTTAATTATTATTATTATAATAATTGAAAGTCAGACTTTTTCACTTTGAACGCTCATATGTTTTAATCTGTTATTCTATAAAAAGAAATAAACTCAGTAGAGTTAAGTTTGAAAGTATAAAAAATAGCCGGACGGATTTTAATTTATATAGTCGTTATAACATACATTGTATACGTATCCATCTACATACATATGTACATATATAGAAATATAAATTACTGCATTCGTCACGGTACAATAATATATTACGTCACGTATACACACACATGCATGTGTACATAAACTCATAAATGGTAATTTACTTTCCGTGTACACTATTACTGAGGTTAATATTTTCACAGCTTTGTTCGCATGTAATATACACATTGTCACGTGCGATTATGCGAATCAACGCGATTGTGACTCAAACCTTGCATTTTAATACATAATAACAAATAAATATATGTATATGACTGTTACATGTATGTAAAAATATATTATATAATCAATACTGTATGTTACATTAAACTAAATTATGTTTATTGTCTAGTGTAAATAGTTAAATACGAAAAAAACGTATTTATAAAAATAAACACTTGTAGGTGATTCAAAATATTTTAGACGAAACGTTGAGTCAATATTTCGGCAGCAATGGTCCTTACATCGGCATGCCTTTGTCCCAACATTTTATATATTATCTCTACATCTGCCACTCGTGTTCTTGTTATTTATTTTGTTTGTGTCTTTCATATTGTATAAGATAAATTTAGGCGGTTTTATTAAACATTTTTTTTTAAAACCAGAAGCCATTACTTGAATTTCATACAGCTATCATTGCGTTTATTTAAATAATGAATATTTATTGCTAAAATTAATTTAATGATTTTTTAAAACATAGTAGTGCCCACTAAACCTTCTTTACTGAAATTTTATTACTTGCCTTTCAGTCTGCGATGCAGCAATTTGAGTGTACGCTGTACAATTAGCTCTAGATATATATATTTCACTCCTTGGAATTTATTTTCAATGTAATATTTCCACTAGGAAACATAAAATCAATTTTCTTTTCTGGAAAATTGGTCGAATATCGTGCTTTACCAAGACCCTTCTGATCTTTTTGTGACCCCTCGAATAAACGACAGGAATGCGTGTCTATTGTATTGCTTTTCGGATTTCTCTTAAGGTTTGAATTTAAATTTAAAGGTGCTCTTCGTCAGCTATAGCTCTAAAATGTTATCATATTTGTATAATATTCAAATTAGTCTGTAACGCTAACATCATAACTGATTTTTAAGTTGCCAAATATTATGTATATTATGACAATCTTAGTTAGTATTTTTATAATAAATCTGATATAAACTACTAAATAAATATTAGATATACATCAAATAGCTCTCAGCACATCTAATCAAGTTGGCTAAGAAAATAAATACATTTATACGACAAACTTAAACAACAAGATAATAGATCAAATAAACATTCTATATTAGATTTATGACTTCCAAGAAGTCTAAGAGTTAACCTACTTTTGCGCTAATATTTACGAACTGAAGCTGAGAAATCACATAAAATAAAATGTTTTCAAAATCATATGCTACATAATTTATTTACAATTATAACATTAGAGTTTATCTTAATTTATTTTAATGAAATAATATATATTAATATAGTTAGACTTTTTATTTACCAAAGATTAAGTTTTTAATATTCTTAATTGAATATTTGACTTTCTCAGTAGGTCTATTAAGGCTAAAAAATGTTTATATCACCCCATTTAAAATACGATGCTGGGCAAGTATATATTTTTAATGAAATAGCTGTTAATACTATAACGATTTTACCTGGAAAGGCTTGCAATAATAATTTAATTTAATTTTGAGATCCTCTTGTTTTCCAGAATTGTAGAAATGTTCAAAAGTCACTCCGATTCATAAAAAGGGTCCCAAATCTCAGATTGACAATTACAGGCCAATAGCTTTGATCTCATCACCTGCAAAATTATTTGAAATTGTTTTGCATAAATACATTTTTAATCATTGCAGGTGTATGCTTCTCGACCAACAACATGGTTTCCGTAAATCTCGATCCACTGTCACTAATCTAATGGTTTTGTCTAACTATGTTTCAAAATCATTGGACTCTGGTGTACAAGTGGACGTCGTATACACAGATTTTGAAAAAGCATTTGATAAAGTTAACCATGCTTTACTTGTAAAAAGGTTATCTAATTTCGAGTTTTCTGAAGATCTCATAAATCTATTCTCAAATTACTTGACCAATAGATATCAATTCGTCAAGTATAATAACTCTTTTTCAGAATGATATAAGACCCCTACTGGAGTACCTCAAGGATCCAATTTGGGTCCATTGTTGTTTTTATTGTTCATTAATGACATAGAAACGGCAATAGAGCATTCAGATTTTTTATTATATGCAGATGACTTGAAAATTTACAAGAAAATGCATTCGATTTCTGATTCCCTCGACTTACAGGAGGACCTCAACTCTATATGGAAATGGTCTTGCTATAACCAATTGCCTTTCAGTGTAAAGAAATGTCACACAATTTCATTTTCAAGGTCATTAGCGCCGGCAAAATATTCATACCATCTAGGCGGTTATTTTCTGGAAAGGTTTTCTTCAACTAAGGATTTAGGAGTGACTTTCGAAGAACGTTGGAAATTTAGCCAGCACATTGCAGAGACTCATAGCAAATCCTTAAAAATGCTCGGTTTTATCTTGAGAAATGCGCGTTACTTCAGGAATACTTTAGTATTGCGCACTCTTTATGATACTCTAGTCCGCAGTATACTAGAAACTAGCTCCATCATTTGGATCCCAGGCGTAATGAATCAATGTAATGAATTGAAGCTGGAAAAAGTACAACGTAAATTTCTTCGATATTTATACTTGAAGGAATACGGGTATTATCCGTTCTTGTTTCCCAGTGCTTTTATTTTGGGAGCCCTGGGATACGTTTCTTTGTCGACTCGCAGAAGTGTTTATGTAATTAAACACTTCTGGAAATTGCTCAAGGGCATCGTAGACAATCCTTCAGTGCTCGAGCAGCTTCAAATGTGGGCTCCTGAAGGTGGTTATAATTCTCTGTCGCGTCCACTATTCTTGCCTGTTAAGTGTAGAACTGGAGCACTTGCCAACTCTTCTCTGGCCAAGGCTATTTATCTGCTCAATTCTGTCCATAGTAATATTGACATTTTCTCTTGCACATATGGAGTTTTGGTTCAGTTCGTATGGGACAATGCACACATGTTGAGGTGATTTGTGTCTGTTGTTTTGTCTTGTTTTTATTTGTATGTATTATGATGTATTAGTACTTTTGACTATCGTGACGCATTGGGTTTGCCTGTCAGGTCACGATGGTTATAATTTTAATAAATAAATAAATAAAATTTTATGATTCTTATAAATTAAAAAAGTCCTTGCCTTTTGTATATAATATTGAATTAATAATTTAAAAAATCGTTTCTTTATCTAATCAGTCATATAATAGATTCACCTGCCGAAGTACCGTTTTCACAGTTAAAAATTTAATCTAAACGGCGGTGCAACGCGGTCCATAAACACGGGTTAACGGCGGATTCATTTAGCAGTTCAAAGATATTACCGTAAAAGTTTATTACCAACTATTTAGCGATTCTGGTGCGCGGTTTTAACGGCACAATCATCCAGATAGTGCATGGAAGATGGCGACGCCTAGACGTACACATAAATATGTACCCAAGTACCAATGTACATGCAAAAGCCGTTTTCCACGGTCGATAAATATATAGGATATGAGAAATTTTAAGCATTAGCGTAATTTTGACGAAGGGCGAATTTCAAAATTTCGAAATACGACGCGAGAATGGTTGGAATTCTCGCGAATTTATCGCACGAGTGATATCGTCAAATTTTTGCATAGTCGACGATCTACTATCGGCGTTATTAATTGTTAATGGTAAAAAGTAATAGTGCTGCTATTTTTCAATGTAAATTTACGTTTTAAGGATTGTGTTTATTATTAAATAACCTTAGAAACGAGCATTTATCATAATTTAGGGCTGTGTATAGGGAATTGATAAATTTAATTTGGGAAAGGAAGACGAAAACTGTCTAAGTTACGATTCGCATATAGCACCACATTAATAGCTAACAACTAGGATTAAGACCTAGATATGTAGCGAGTGACAGCGGGTACCGACATATACTACGTATTAACCAAGGGTTGTTTAAATTATTGTCCCCCCGAAATTTCTATCCGACATACTGCTCTTTTAAAATACAGGACAGACATTTCTGCTTTAAATTTACTGACCCCTCCACAACCACTGTTAACAGTAAATAAAAAATACATTTTACGGTATTCATAAAATTAACATTGCTATTTCTGAAATGCTTTAACTAAGCTCTCAGATTGCCCAATTAATATGCTAGAAACCAACACAAAAAAAACTTTATATTATTTTAGACTGTTGCTAACGATTTATAGTGTATATTAAAAATTCTAATAGACTTTTTTTGATTCAATAATAAAAGTTGGGTAAAAATGGCAGTGATTATAAAAAAATAAAACCCTTAAAATATACTGTAGATTAGAGTCTCCAATTACTCGAACCATCAACTACTCGAGTATCGAATATTAAAATTTTAAAATACTCGAGTACTCGATTACTTTCGAGTATTTACCAAATGTACCAAAATAACTATTATTCAAATTCGTGCACATATAAATAAATAAATAAAATACTTAGTATGTTAATTTTTACAATTATTTTAACTTCACGAACATACTTTTTAAAAACAATAATGTAAAAAGTGTCTCGAATTTAATATTACTGCTAACCTTTGGTTTTAATATTCCCGTTATGGAATAAACCCTTTCCGTTGCTGTTGATGTTGGACTTATTGTCATTAACGCGTTGGATAAGGCTTCTAATTTATATCTGTTCGCTTTTTATAGATATAAAATTTTTTGAACTCTCTTTTTATGTTCTCTTCTTTCATTCCCTTCTCTGCTTTTCTCTTATTTCCTTCGACTATTGACTGAATAGCATTTTGTAATTCTTCTTGAATAGATTTTTTTTCTTAACAATATACAATATTCTACTCCTTCTGATTAATGCGAAGAATTTAAATCTATATCCTTCGAAGATGTATTTGGGTGAATCCCTTTCACTCTAGAGCTAAACGGTTCGCAAAAAACTGACTTTACTTTAAATGCCTTTAAAACACACAATTGTTTTGATTTATATTTTAAGCTGAGGGATCAATATAAACAATTTACAACACTTTACGCTACAACTGCATAGTCATAAAACCTAAATTTTTTTTTAGATATTTCATATTGTTCATCGCCATAAATTAGATAAGTCGGGACTGTCGAACAGAAAACACAAAAGAAATTTCTCCGTCGTACCCACTAACATAGCCGACGACCGGAACTATGCAACTATGGAACTATGAAAAAATTATACCTGATAGTAACCGCTCTAACTCGGGACTTCGGGCATAAACGCAAAATAAAAGCAAGACGTTAACCTTTACCGGACCGAGTTAAAGTTATTTTTGTTTCTGAAATATTGCAAAATTTTTCAATTTCGAGTATTAATCGAGTAATTTTCAAAATACTCGATTATCAAGTACTTGAAAAATAGACAAAAATACTCGAGTATCGAGTACTCGATTACTCGAATTGGAGACTCTACTGTAGATACTGTCGTTATTTTAACCTAAAATTTGTATTTAAGCATTTAATTTAACTTAAATATGCATTAAGCACATATATGATAATTGGTTTTAAAATATATATACAAAATCAAAGATGTATAGATTTAACTAATGCATTAAAAAATGTATTAAATTGTAATTTGCTTTTTGATGGTAAAATTTATATATTGTTTTCAGTAACAACTCGTTTAACTATTAAGGGAAGCAATAAAAACTTTGATTGCTTAATTAAAGAACATGAGCAAAATACGTTGCAACTTTTAAAACCACTCGAAACGCCATCCTTCAGCCTTTTCATCCAAAACCTTTGGAATCTTATCGATTAAACAAATAACTATGAAACAGCAGTTTAATGACACAAAAATAATAATATAAATGCTTATTAGTATATACATAGTTTACGAATATAAAATGATGTGATCCTAGGATCGTTAAATTGCAATTTCAAAATCCCGGAATTGCAATTTTGGATTTGCATTGAAGTCAAGATTTTATTTTAAAAATGTTTCAATGACCTTAATACCAACATTTAGGTAATTATTTTTTTAAGTCAAACGTCAATCTATGTAGCTTTAAAAATATATATGCATATATCATATTATGACGGCAAGTTGAGCGTGAAACAAATTAAATTTAAGCCCTCGCCTTCTCAAACGTTGCGTTTGAGGGGGCGAAGCTCTATGCTATAAACCGGCGAGCGATACTTAGCGCTCAACCAGAATTAAATAGAACGAAAATAAAATAAAAAGAAAACCACCTATCCATATATGTATGTGTGTATTCACGTCAGACTTAGCCTATACCGCCAGTCTAGTTTAGGACTTCTTTGACGTCCAAATTGCCGTTTCCACTATGCATTCGTGCATTCGCAGCACTATCGACGAATGCATTTGCGGTGAAATGCATAAAAAAAAACTAAAAGCAGCGACGAAGGTTCGTGTCGGGCCGTTTCATTTGAGCGGCGCTTCTCAAATTCTCTGGAGATAAGATAATAAATAAGAGGATTAAATGAACCTCATAAACATTTAAAACTCAATCGAGCGTGTCCTTTGTTCGTCGCGTTTGTATTTCAAGTGAAAATAGCCGGTCTAGTTGCGTTGAAAGTAAATTTGATTAGTAATTCGATAACATATCATTAAAATAATAAATTGTGATTTAAATTGTAAAGTAATGAGTGCTGAATATATTATTTTTTTAAATTTATTAAGCTTATTAGCTAAATTTTACATTAAAATTTTTTTAACGAAACATACATATAGTAAATAATATAAACAGAAAATAAAAAAAAAGATTTGATGCATGGATGTGTTTTTTTTTGTTCTATTTATTGTCCTAGAAATATTATTAAACACATTCACACCTCCGCATATAATTCCCCTAGCCGTACTCGTTTTCTTATACCTAAATATCTTAAATATAATCTATTTATAGTATTAAATCTATGTAAATGTTTATTTATTATTAAATAATTTGGTAACATATTATTCAATATATCTTGAACATTCAACCATTCCAATCTATCAATCACACTTCTACAACTAGTAAATCTATTTTAATTTAAGACTACTCTTATTGTCCAATTTTGTAATTTTTGCAGTATTTGTTTATCTAATTTATTAAACATATTTAATATTGTCGCACAATAGGTAAAATGGGGCAATATAATACTATTCTATTTTTTTTTGTATTTATACTTAAATTTTTCATTCTGGATAATATAGCTATTATTCTACTAGTTTTCCTTAATATGCAATTATAATGTTTCTTAAAATTTAATTTTGTATTTTAAGGGGGCGTAGCCCTGGTGGTGGTTGACCTTGTGGCCAATAAGATTATTGTGCAAATCTAAATGAACTTTTTTATTAAGTGATATTTATATATGACAAATAGACGATTATGGTGTGACGTTTCTCGCGATGAAGGTGAAGGTGGCACAGATGGTGATGCCGGTAGATAATTCTCAGGGTTCTTGTGTCTGCGTGCGGCGAGTGTCAGGTGTGACTCTCCTCATCGGAGTCCGGGCTAATATCCTTTAGGGCTTACATGCTTGCTGGCCAATCGCGATTAAGCATCGGTCTCCTAGCCAATCGCTGCAGTCGCTTCTTGGAACTCGAGAAATCGGATGTCGCATTTTCGAAAGCAAGTTTTTTGCTTGTCCAGATTTTCAAATGCTTCGGAAAGGGTTTGCGATGTGGTGATTTATTGCGTCGTCCGTACCGTTTTGTCACAAAAGGGATTTTATTAATGACTCGTGTTGTGTGGTCAAAAGAAGTCCCTCTTGTGCCATGATATTTGTCTCATTGTTAATGAATGAACGTTTATGGTCACGGTCATCAACAATGAGACAATTACCTTTTTAAATCTGGACCTATTTGTGTGGTCGCCACAGTATCTAAAATTACTCTCAAAAAATTTAAATTATCAACTATTTCTATAATAGAGTTATCTATAATATTTTTATATTAGTATCTAACATATTTTTTTAATTAATAAACATACATTTAATTTAAATATAATATTTTTAACTATATTTCTATTATAGTTAATTCATTATTAAAATTATCTACAACTTTTTTAATATTTTCATCTATGAAATATATTAGTGTGTCGTCTGCAAAAAGATGTATTGTACACTTTTTTACTTTATTAATATATAATATAAATAACAATGGTCCCAATTTAAACCCCTGTGGTACACTGTATCTGTATATTAATTTTTCTTTGGAATATGCATAATTTTTTATTTTTTTTTAATAATTATTAAACCATCTTAAAACTATTTTACCATTTATTCTATTATTATTATTCTGTCTATTGTTTCGAAAGGTCTCTTTAAATTTAAGAAAAACATAATAAGTGGCAAATGGTGTTACGGAAATATCAAAAAATGCAGTGAAAATTGCCAGCAATATAATAAATATTCTTTATTTGTCAATTATTGAGTACTGCTATTTTTGTCTTAATATGTTTTATGTACGATACGAATATGACTATGCATAAAGCGTCACTATTTAGCTTATATAGAAAAGTTATCTATAATATATATAGAGTTCTAATTAACCATGATCAGAATATATATAATAAAATTTAAAATGTCGTTCACTCATTTGGAAACCTTCCTTTGCAGTCGCTTGCCAACGTGAATCAAAACGACGTGAATCTGAGTGTCAGAAGGCTATTTGGAAGTGGAGTGGAAGGCTTTTTTCAGCGGTCGCCGTGATTTACGTGCACGTTACGTAATTAACATTTCCAGTCACGCTAGTTAACTTGTAACGACAGCAATGAAAGTGGGCGTCGTTCGGAAAACGCCCGGAAAACTGTTATGACCTCGCGCGGAATTTCCGCAACTTCTCAGGTAAGGCGCTGAGTAATTTTCCGACTCGGTGCCTCGTGTTTCGCCGGGCGATAGTGAAGTATACTATATTAAAATTCATTGTAATGATTTCATTTGCATCTCAGACGTCACGGTGAAACTTTATGGGTTAAGAATTTACAATAGGGTGTGTGTTATTTTTTTTTAACAAAGCTAGCAATATAAACGTTTCGCATTATTATGTATTCAATGTAAATATATCACAATCTAAGTGTTACATTATTTCCTGTGTGTTAGCGACAAGGCGATCGATCAACAGTTTTATCACTTTACTTATGATTATTATTTTAGTTTATGCATAGACGAACTAATGTTATTTTACATAACTAATCTAGCATATTTTTCAACACATTAAAAAAATAAATTAAATTTACAAACATAGCTATAAATTACCCCAAATTATTTTTTAAATATAGTATTTTAAATTATTAGAAATTTTTATGATCTAATAATAAACAATTATTTTCTTACGAAGTAAGAAAAAACAGCAAATTTTAGGTCATTATCCTTCGTAAATTTTATTCCATGGAGGCCAGCTTTCAAACCCAGAAACAATAAACACTGAGGCCTTTCTTGAGACTATACATAATGTGAATGATCAATTTCCTTAAACCCACAATCTCGAATAGTGGTAATGGCAACAACTTAGAATATAAACCGACTTCTCGACTAAGTTTTCAGTATATTTTTCTGTAATTGTAATATAATTTATTAAAGAGCAATGAATAGTATTTTCTCATTATATTAGGATTAAACGAGTTTTAATAATATTTTATTAACAATAGTAAGATGTAAAAAGTGCAATTAAATATTAATTTGCATTTTTAAGAGTAGTGGATATATACTAAATATTTTACTATCTTCATAGTGTTTGTATCTAACTTCAGCTTCTTTATTATTTCTTTAATATCTGATTTAAAATAAGTATTTACACCAAATGGATCCGATCCAAAAGAACACGCGAAAATGTCTTAAAGTGAAACAACTTGATGTTGATAAATTTTTTAACAACAATCAAACCTCTATGCATTAATTAGCACTCGAAATATTCTCTTTTTTGCTCACATAGTTGTCAAATTTATTGTTTTTTCGATATATGATTGATGACCATCACTCAAACCTCATCCCAATCGTTTCGCAACTACATATATACTGGCAACGATGATTTATGCAGTGTATGCAAAAATATTTAGTACGTCCTTTTTTAGGTAAAATATAAAATAAACCCTCGATATCTACCAATCATTTTAACAGCTGTATGAGTTGCACTAGTATGTATTTATTTATGATAAAAATTTTAGCATAGCTTACAATAATTTTTTGAAAAAGTTTATATTTGACGGCAATCATTCTTTTAGTATTCCTCTTTAGCAACTTTAAGCTGTGAATTGAAAGATAATTGTATATTTGTGTATATGAATCGTTGAAGCAGCTTTAAAATATATGGAATTTTGTTTCCATAATCTGCTAAAAATAGTAACTGAGCTTAAACATTTTTATAAAAAATATTGATCAAATAAATAGCTAGCTTAATTTTATTTAAATAAATTCTGCTCTTAAATAAAATAAGAAAACAAAAAACACTGCGCGGCCAATTAGGACATAATATTTTATTTATTAAAATAAAAGCTTTTCGGTAAAAAAATCCTATACTTGTTTCTAGATAGCTCTCAAGTCCAAAAAAAATGAAATTTCTGGCAGTACAATTAATTTAAACCTGATGTTTTTTCTTAATATAATCTAGAATATCTCGCTGGGCAGTCAAATAATATAAATACAATCTTATAATAAAAATGTCTAGAGTGATATATATATATATAATAATTAATAACATCATACAACAATTTATTATATACAAAATGTATCTCTCGTATTTTAACTTAATATGTAGATATTATATATTTTTCTATCTTTGCAATAAGCATTTCTTTATTATTATTTAATTAGCATAAACTGAGTAGATAAAGTTCTAAAAAGTTATGAAAATATTTTCATTATATATGAACCATTTTTATAATAATATAACTTTATAAAGTTAATAATTACATATTAAAAAATAAATTCCAAACTGAGGGTATATTTATTTGTTTATATGTATTTAAATAAAAACTATATTAAGTTTAGTTTATTTTATATAAATTTATTTTTTTAATAAATTCCTAATACAAGTATTATTACCGCTAGCATGTTGCGAGCGTCAGCTTGCAATATATATTGATATTAAAATTTTTGCTTATTATTAAAATATGTTATTTTTTATGTATTATATATTTTATATTGTAACGATACCAGACATCACTTTGCAACGCTTGTATACGACGTTTTCAATTTAAGACTTAATAATAATTATATATCAAACTCTTAGGTCCAGCAATGACTTTGGCGCGTTATCGAAAATCCATTAGGGACAATAGAGATTCGCAAAAATCACAACTATGTATCTTGAGTAATACAGATGTAAATGCGGCGTTATCTAGCCATTAGGGATGGAAACGCGGCTGAGAGATGAAAGCGGCTAAGTCGAATTTTATGTGGAGAGCACACGGAGGAGAGAAATTTTTGAGAGTTTTTTTACTTTTCTTGCTTCCTTTTGCGCGCCGCCCATTGTGTCTGGGGAAAAATGTGAGAAATTGGGTACTTTTTCGGGGGGGCAAAAACAATCCAGATATGGATTCTCGCGTACTTCGGATATTACGAGCGACTTTTATCATCGATTGCTCGCCTTCTTGCGATCTTATCTTTGACAGCCGCAAGGGAACGAGGCCCTCTTATTTACGGAAAAAATCTCTTTTTTGTGCTGTTTTTTTTATTAATAAAAAGTGATAGATTTTTTACGCTCGCACAACGCTTCGAGAATCAATTTGCGAACAGTTTTAATAAGGTATCGCCCCCTTTAGTTACGTAGCCTCGAGTGCAACATTAAATTTGTCGCGTTTTGATTAAAATGTGAAATTCTATCAGGTGCAATCGCAGAGGGGAGAGTGTTTAGGTAGTATGATATAATTTGAAATTCAATAAGGAATTATTCAGATAATTAAATATTTCATTAAAAATATAATATAGTATTTCAAAGTATAATAATACAAAAAACAAGAAATACCTATGTATGTATAATGAAAAGAGAATAGCAGTTATGTTTTGTATATTATAATAGCCATTGTTGTAGGTTGGTTAATTAAAATGAAATTATTCCCTACCTTATAAATATGAAATAAAACTTGAATAATTAATTAATAATTTATTTGTTTAAATTTATGAACAATAGTAAACATAGTCCATCGTCTGTGCTAAATAAAGAGATAATTATATGATAAGTTAAAATTAGCATTTATCTTAGGTACTAGGTGCATACTTTTGAACATTTTTTTAAAACATTAAACTGCATCATAAGCTTTCCATTAAGTCAATAACCTCCTGTCTTTTGCCAAATTAGTGACAAAATTTCTTGATGCCGGAATCTAAATAGATATCTTACATAATGATTTTTAGAAGGCCTTTGACAAAGTTTATAATGGGTTTTTAATATAGCTGAAAACAAATAATAACATATTAGAAGCTATTTTATATATCCTGATAGAATATGTGATTATCATCATTATCACATTGGTAGATGTAGCACGTTAATGCCAATTTTAATCATAAATTGCGGTGGTGCTTTCACCAGATAGTGTTTTAAATTGAAAAAAAAATATTATTTCATGCCGTAAATAATTAAAATAAGAGAAAGTATTAAATGTAAAAAAGCAGGCAAAATTAAAGATTAAAGAAATTTATATGTAATGTCGTATTTTTACATAAATTATATTTTTTCTGTGTGACTTTGTAGCCAATGATACGTTTAATGGAATCTAGTTGGAGTTTAAATTTATTATATTCACATATGTATATTGCGACAGACAACAAATGGTGAGATGTTTTCTCTGAGCGGTGGTGGAGAAGCTGGCGGAGGGATGATGTCAGTGGACGATCCTCAGAGTTCTTGTAGTTGTCTGCAGCGAGTTTCAGAGAACAGTTCCTCTTGCTGCGATGATTTGAGAATCTCAAGTCGGTGGGGGCGCGTCTGCACAGGCGGGGTGAATCTGCTGTTCTCTTCAGTGGCTGCTAGTGACTTGTGACTGCCCTTTCCTCATCGGAGTCCGGGCTTAAATATCCAGGCCTACAAGGATTGCTGAGCAATCGCAATTATACAGCGATTATCCAGCCAATCGATTCAGTCGCTATATAAAGATGACGAGAGAAAATTGATTAAAGCTTTTGCCACAATGAAGCTCACTTTTTATATTAATTTTAAAAAACGCGAAATTTTCCATATTGAAATTTCCATACAATACGTATCACATGATATTTTACAAAATTTCAGCATATTGAACGAATCCTTGCTTAGATAACGCTCCACGGTTTGTTTTAACGCCATAAATATGAAACATTGTCGGTACATATTTATTCATAATTAATGTGTTTCCACACCCTTCTCCGGCATCAGATACGTATCTTGCTCGCTCTGAATTATTCCCTGGTATATTTATGTATATGTACATATTGTACATACTTACATACGCAGATAATACGCCCGCGAACAAATCGCATTTTTTCACAGGGTCAGACCTGCGCCATATATATTACTCTTGAGGAAGTAGGTGTGAATGAGGTGGATCCACCCCTTTATCAAATCTAACCCTCCTTTTTTCACCTTGGCCCGTCTTATCGTCCCCTCGGAAGCGCCGCCCCTTAATACAATCACCATCTTTCCACACTTTGCTCGTTATCCAATTTATTATATGGTTCCGCGGACGCCGCAGGAGAAGCCAACCCCTCAGCCTACGGGGTGTTTGGTGTTATATTTTCGGCCAAAGAACGATGGGTTTATATTTGTATTAAAACGCCGCCCTTGCGACTGAGACGAAACAGCTCACTCAAACTTCTAATGGTGTGTTCACACTGACGCAAAGTTATGATCGGATAAATATTATTTGCGATGGGTCTCGCCTTTTATAGAAAGAACACTCACAGCCTGGTACCAATTTACACTTATAAATAGAAAGCGCTATGCTTCTTGTTGTGTTTTTTCCTTACTATTTTTTTTTATAAAAATTCAGTTAGAGTACGGTGAAAACTTATTCTGAAAACGTTATTGTGGCGCTAAATCCTTTGTCTGATGCGTCTTCTCAGTCCTGAGATACATGCCAAATGTATCTTAGGACTGAGAAGATAAAGACTATTCTTAATATCGATTTTTTGACCTTGATGGTATAAAGTTTAGTATTTTACATTAACAAATATTGTAAATACTTTTATGCGATAAGTATTTCATAATACATATGGCTGTTAGGTCCGCGGGCACCGCTTGCGGAACTTCAGACGCGCGTGTTATACATTTTTTTTTAAATAGTACGTAAAAAAATTAAAAAGTTTAATAAAGACTGCTTAACAATTTATAAAAAAAATTCAAATAAAAATGTTGTTTAATATATATTTTAATAATACATGAAAAAATCATAAGCTTTTAAAAATTTATCTAATGCTCGCATCCTTTGCCAAAGTGACATTTTTCAATGCAAATTAAAATAAATATAATTTGAGTATGTTTGGATTATTAATTGCCTTTCGGATTATAGGGTGCAAAAGTAAGTCATGGCAGTTAAAGAAAATATTCTTACAATAAAATCAGTTATTAATAACATATATTCAAGTAGTTTTGTTAAGAAAAAAAATATAAATAACCCCCAAAAACTTTAGAAACTTTTTTCATATTAAATCTTCCATTACGTGACATATAGCGCAATGCATTACAACAATATTAAAACGCTAAAGAGAAATCAGACCCCTTAAATCCCTGACATACATTTTAATAATTGTAAACTATTATTACAAATCACAATCAATATATGTCACTATAAACAACCTAGTTGAATTTTTATTTTATTATTCACCGTGATATTTATCTGTAAAATTAGAAATATAATAAATAGAGGAACCTAATTTATAATCGTTCGAAAATATAATTATATAACAATCACTAGTTCTGATTTTGCAGAAACACTAGAAATTTGAAAACAGTAAGGTTCATTTGGAATGTCCTTTTATTAGTTTTATGTTGTCTTTTTTATTGATTTACTTGCAATTTATAATAAAGCCAATCTCTCACTAAATGTCATAAGATTATCTAATACCACATTCTTTCAAGAGGATTTAGCCCCATTAGATTAAGATTTGTGTATGGCTGACTGCATCTAGTAATTTCTACTATTTCTTGACAAATACAAAATAAGTCTAACCTATGTAACTGGAACGTGTAAATGATGTATTTTTTTCATAAACAAAAAGTTAAATTTCTGCAAAAGTTCATATTGCAAGACACCCCAAAAAAAGCTTGTCCATTAGGATGGGAAATCTTACTTCACCCTTTATATTTTTTAACCGACTATCATATATTTTATCATTAAGTAATCATATAAAAAACAGTCAATTTCTAGTTACAAAAGGTTTTACTCCTGAACATAGTAATTATTAACTTATCTATCAATGGTAAATAAAACTTATCTTTAAATTTCTTTCTATATTTTTTAATAATATACAAATCAGCACGAACTTTTTTTGTTATCTAATAGAACATTATAATGTATTATTAAATATGTACTACCAATATTTTAAGCAAAATGTTTTGATCTAAAGAATGTATGTCACAGAAATATTTTTGATTCTCTAATCTATAGAGTGAATTCTGAAAGTGCTCAGTTTAGACAGTTGCTGTAAATTGGAATACTTGAATGCACCTGAGAGACGATGTAGAATCAATTTTTGCATATAAAATATCCGATATTTAATTTTATTTATTACAATAAAAATAATTCAATTTAACCTCTAGAGTCTAGACTGCGTTTTAACTAATGAATCTGATTACCATTATTTAAATGTAATATTCTGTGATATATATTATTTTAATTTAGACAGTGGTACGCGAGCAAAATTTTTGATGAGAGTGAGTTTTGGTAACAGAATCTATTTTATATAAAAATATATTCATATATGGGTAGCTTAAGTTTATTTTAAATAAGATAAATATTGTTGATTATTTAATTATAGAAAATTAAATTCGATATTTATCTTAAAAATAAACTCATTTTTAAGATAATATATGACTTATTTTACGCTTTAACAATAAATTGAAACCACAATGTACGAAAGAAATACACAAATAATTTTACTTACCTTATACTAATAAATTTAACTCAACAATTAAAAGTAATTCTGTTAATATTCATACCTATTTATGAGAACAAATATGGTAAAAAATTGACTATTTTCAATTTTTATACTACAGCTCTTCGATTTTCATCATTTTTTACGAATTCCATTTATCATATTTTTTTAACGCCATATGGCTAAGGTTAATCATATATATAATTTAGGTATATTGAGCCTACGTTGCTATAACATAGAATGATTGAAAATTTTGCTCCGTAACGTAACATAATGTGATTTATCTGATACTGACATATTGATAATGGTATTCAAAACGACAATATGTAAAAAAGAGATAAAATGTTTATAAACTCAGAAGAGTATGTTCATTTGTACTTATATAAAAAAATGTAATTTTCTCCTACTAAATAAAAATTTGCCTTCCCCTTGTATATTCGTGAATTATGACATTAAAAAAATTAATGCAAACAAGATAAGGGGTGTTGGTAAATTTTATAGTTATCTTTTTCGCTTTAATATTTCTCAGTTAGGTGTGTATCTAGTGGGTGCGATTGCGGTGTGGCACTGTTGATATTAGGAAATACGATGGCAATAACGATAAATTTGCAATACAACATTTATGGCCCATACAGATTATAATGGGTCAATAGTAATCACGAAATATTGCGCGTCCGTATTATGACACGTTCGGTTTGCCTTTGTGCTTTTGTCGATTTAGTAAGTTAATTAAAATCGATAATATTAAGCTAATTGATTCTTATGAGAGCTTATGAAAATAATTTAACAAATTAATACCGATCTTCTGACGTAAAATATTTATATTGATACCATAAAATTATAGAGCTACACCAATACATTGAAATATAATTGAAGCGTGTTTTAAATGCAAATTTAAAGTATATTGTTGTATATTAATAACAATTTTTTTTAGATATAAATTGTGAATCCAATGTAATACTTTTTTAATGTTATTTTTATATAAGTCGTTAGTATATATTTTTAGTACTAATGAATAAAAAGCAATAAGATCTTAGCAAAAAAGATTTCTAATTTAAACGGTTATGTCAGTTGCAGTAGGAAAAATCAAATTAATTAATAATATATTTTGTATTTCTTAATATTAAAATATATTTTCCCTTTCTCAAAAATAATATGTAAGTCTTAAATGTGGTTAAAACTATTTTTAAACTTATTTATATATTTGATAAATATAAAAACAATAAAATGATCAATAAAAATATTAACTACAAAGCTAATAGAAAAAACTTTTATTTTTAGGAATTATTTAAATGTTTTTCAACACGATTTTTTAAGCAATATAACAAAACATATAACAATTCTTATATATCTTTGAAAATTATTTGAAAATTACTATAACTAATGGGAAATAATTTATTTTAAAAAAAAAAATTTCGCTTTAAAAAGTCCTTGAAAATTTTTTTTAATATAACAATACCTACAACAGTTATTAAATATGTTTAAAAATTGTTTCTTAGTGTCTCTATGCTTATACATATAAGAAAAGAATAAAAAGGGTAAAAATCATTATATCTGAGATAAACGTCATAACTAATAGGAAAAAGTTCATTCTTAAATAATATTTTTTTATTTTTAATAAGTGCTTGAATAAAATTTTTTCCGATATTTTACTTCTTTAAAATGTTCAAAAATCATTTTAAAATAAATTTTTACATATAAAAGATTTAAAATCATCAAATCGCAAATAAAAAACATAGTTAATAGAAAAAATGTTCAATCTAGAAGAATATTTTTCTCTCTCTAGAAAGTGCTAGAATAACATTTTTTTATTTGGAAATTTGTTTTTTTGCTACCCTGTCTGTCTAGATAAATCCCTAATAAATTTTGAAAAATACTAAAAATATAAATGAAATGTCACTTTTACCAGATTATCCGTCTTTTAACCTCCCTTCGCCTTATCTAATTTACCACACGCCAGACGAACAATCCACGGTGTAATTCCCGCGGCGAATTAACCGTTAAAACTACCCTTTGCCTCGCGCCATAAATGATCGATTGTGGAGATTACAAGGTTTGAAGTAAAAAAAATGGCGAGTTTTTGGGGCGCGAACGAGCGTGGGGGGAAGAAGGCGCCCCTATCGGCGGATTCCATGAATAAATGAGGATAACTTATAGATATTACCGCAGTACTTTATGGCGGTTATTATTCAGAGTTATGCGATGTGCTCACAAGGCCGGATGCTTTTTAATGACTTGATATTTTAGTCAGAGGCGGGAAGCTTCCTTATTCCTTCTCCCTTGGAAAAAGTTGGGGAAAAGAGCGGCTAAGGTCCGACCGTGGAATAAGCCTTTTTTCTCCACCCTCCCCCGCCTGATAACGTTGCTCGTTTTAATTAAGGGTTGCAATTTTTCAGATCCCACGTTCGAAACAGTGGAAACAATTTTAAAGCGGTAACACACGAGAAAGGATAATGAAAAGAAATCGCACTTTGAAAACTCATATTTTTATATTTTCTTATTTTCTATGGTACAACGTAGTAATTAATAAAACTATTAAAGCCGTTTTCTTTTTGAAATTATGTTTGAGTTACATTAAAAAATTCTATTCAGACATTTTATAATCGGAATCATAATTAAATCTAAATTTTCTATGGGTAATTTAAACTTATAATGTCATTGTTGAAGAATATATTAGTTTTAATAACTATATATACTTTACAGTTTAATAATAGCATTAATTAAATATTATTATGATCAAAATACTTATGTATATGCCGAATATTTAAGTTAAATATATTTTTTTATATATAATGACACATTATTGTCTGTCTTAAGTCTGCAAAAAATTAGGTTTTAAGAATATATTTTTTAGCAATGAAGGATTATGTTTTCCATGCTTATTGTATATTGCCGTCCGTCTCTATCAAAGTCTCTGCCCCATTTAAAACATTCTATATAATACCTTTACGCTGCATAAAGATTTTTTTTAAAAGTAGCTAAAAGTCCGCAGTATATCGTTTTTCATTGACATTCGACCGGACGAGCCTCCACCAGGAGTCTGTGCCACTTCGTCAGCCATAAACAACAGCCCCTATATGCCGCGTTGCCGAGGGTCTGCGCCTCCGTGCCAATGTTCTTCAAAAGTGTATCGTCAATGACGTTGTTATTTAGAATCAATATTTATAATGTATTTTATGTAAAAAATGGCTTAAAATTCGCTTGATCTACTCACATCCGAGATTCTTACAATATAATTTGTTTGTTAGCTAAATATAAAAAGGGTATTTTTGTGTTTAATTTACTCAATAAAATGTTTATATTGTTATATAATACAACTGATAAGTTGCGAGTGTAACATATAACGTTTAAAAAAATACATTTGTCAATACGATAAATTGTCTTTTCTGTGTAGGAAGTGTTTGCATTAACGATTTCCAAGAATTATGGAAGGCTTGGAATTTTTTTAAACTACCTTTTAGTAAACGCGATGTAAAGTACTCAAATAAAAATGAAACGGTCTGGTGCTTTAATATTTTATATTTTTTCATTTGAGGAGAATTCTCATTAATATTGTTCTCTAATACAGTGTACGTTTTAATATAATATAAATTGTAATTTTGCTATTATAACCATTAAAAAATTACATACTAATCTATTTTTTTTTGTTTCAGGTAAGCAACAATGTATTTTCATTATGATTTGAATTGTAATCGGTGAGTAATATTGCGCAAAAAAAAACATAATACCCCAATCTATTTATAAATTAAAGTTTTAATTTCATTATTAGTTTATCGTTTAAATGGTATTAATTATTTAATGGCTTACATTATGTTTCCTAAATAATATAATACACTCTGAGTAGTTAACTTTAACTTTTTGCAAGTTTAATTACGGTATAAATTTTAAATTTCGACAAGCGCTCATAAAGTGACAATTTTGTTACCTGAAGGCCCCTTCACTCTCGTCTATATCACACCTGTTACAAAATTAGCAACGTTCTATGGTCGCCTATATTGTATGCAACGCTTGCACCGTCGTATCTCTCCTCACGAGCATAATAATAGTGAGCGTGCTATACGATCTCAAAAGATTCTTCTTTGAAAACTTTATAAAAGCGAAAAACTATCTCTTTCATAAAATAAACCGAAATTGTCTCAATGAATCACATCCGACGGTGGAAATTAAC